>NW_026611211.1:0-62500 GCF_029633865.1 Lampris incognitus | reverse complement strand
AGGTGGGACGTATCCACATCCAGCCAACTCCACCTGTCACCATGCCGCCGCCGCCCCCATCTCCACTGCCAACCGAGGGGATGACGACACTGCCTAGCCCACCAACAATGACGACGACCCTCATCGAGGCTACCGTTCCTCAGACACCCTCGCCGGACACTGTTGCCGCCATCCAGAAGCTGTATCAGCGGAGCAGTGAAGGGCTGGACCCTCAGCAGAGTCAACAGCTGAAAGACCTGCTCCAACAGTTCGCTGAGATTTTCGCTGCACGCGAAGAGGAGTGCACCCAGACCAACCTGGTGCAGCACACAATCGACACTGGTACAACCCCACCCATTAGACTGCGACCCTACCGGTTAGCGCTTGCCAAGCGTGAAGCTGCAGAGCGGATGATTCTAGAGATGGCTGCGGCCGGGGTGATAGAGCCATCCAATAGCCCTTGGGCCGCCCCTGCCATCCTGGTCAAAAAGAAAGATGACACCTGGAGGTTCTGTGTGGACTTTCATCGGCTGAACAATGCAACTCGCAAGGACTCCTACCCCTTGCCCCGCAATGACGACGCTCTGGACCACATCGCAGGTTCACAGTGGTTCAGCTCACTTGACCTACGGAGCGGTTACTGGCAGGTGGAGCTGGCACCAGAAGCCAGACCCAAGACGGCCTTCACCATCGGTCAGGGACTCTGGCAGTTTCGTGTGATGCCCTTTGGTCTCTGCAATGACCCCGCCACGTTCGAGAGACTAACGGAGAGGGTGCTGGCTCACATTCCCCGCAACCGGTGCGTGGTTTACCTTGATGGCCTTCTGGTTCATGCCGCTGACTTCGAGCTTGCCCTAGAGAACCTCCGTCAGGTCTTCCCAGCCATTGGGGGGGCGGGCCTGCGCCTGCACCCCAAGAAATGCCACCTCCTTCGACGTGAGACCAAGTTTTTGGGCCATGTGGTGGGGGCAGAGGGCGTGGCCCCTGATCCTACTAAGGTGGAGGCGGTCGAGAAATGGCCAGTTCCGCGAAACGTCAGCGAGGTGCGCAGCTTCACGGGGCTCGTCTCCTACTACCGACGTTTTGTCCGCAACTTTTCCTCCGTTGCCAGTCCCCTACACCGTCTCACCGAGAAGGGACGGGAGTTCCACTGGGACGACAACTGTGCAGCCGCCTTTGCCCGGCTCCGCACCGCCTTGATCACTGCACCCATCCTGGCCCTTCCTGATCCTAAGTGCCGCTTCATCGTGGACACAGACGCCAGCAATGTGGGGCTGGGGGCCGTCCTGTCTCAGGAAGTTGCTGGGGGAGAGAGAGTGGTGGCTTACTACAGTCGTGTCTTGAGCTGCCCTGAACACAATTACTGCATTACACGACGCGAGCTCCTGGCGGTGGTCGCGGCGTTCAATCATTTTCGCCCCTATCTCTATGGCCAGACCTTTCTCCTGCGGACGGATCATGCGGCCCTGATCTGGCTGCTCAGCTTTAAGGAGCCCGAAGGCCAGGTGGCTACGTGGATTGAGGAGCTGCAGAGCTACGACTTTGAGACCCAGCACCGAGCCGGGCGCCTGCACAGCAATGCAGATGCCCTCTCCCGTCGTCCCCGCAAGGATTGTAGACATTGTGAGCGCCAAGAGGAGCGAGACAGAGCAATCCTCCAAGTATCCACCACGCGGCAGGTTGAGCCAGAGGAGGCGTGGCTGATGGCAATGGACAAGCAGGAGTGGCAAACAGCGCAGGATAGTGATCCCACCCTGGCCAGGGTGGGACAGTGGGTCGACGCCAAGGCACACCCCCACTGGCAAGCTGTCTCTGCCATGTCGGTGGAGACCAAGGCCTACTTTTCCCAGTGGGCCACCTTGGCCCGGCGTGATGGACCGTTGTACTGAGTCTGGCAAGCGCCGGGCCGGGGAAGAAGTGTGTGGCAGTTACTGGTGCCCAAGGACTGGCGCCAACGAGTGCTACGGGCAGCCCACGGCTCGGTGGGGGCAGGTCACTATGGGGTGGCAAAGACGCTGAACAAACTGCGCCAACGGTTCCACTGGGCCGGATGCAGGCATTACACTGAACTTTTTGTGCACTGTTGTGATGCCTGCACTGCCAAGAAAGGACCAACCAGACGCTCCCATGCCCCTCTACAACAAGATCAGGTGGGGGCCCCCCATGGAACGGGTCGGTGTGGACTTTCTTGGCCCATTTCCCACCACAGACAACGGAAACCGGTACGTCCTTGTGGCCATGGACTACTTTACCAAATGGTCTGAGGCGTATGCGGTCCCAGACCAGAGCGCTGCCACTACAGCCGAGCGGCTGGTGTGTGAGATGTTCTGTCGGTTCGGTGCGCCCGAAGAAATACACAGCGATCAGGGGCGGAACTTCGAAGCACAGGTATTCGCTGAGGTGTGTCAACGCATGGGGGTGAAGAAGACCAGGACCACGCCCCTCCACCCCCAGAGCGACGGACTGGTGGAGAGGTTCAATCGAACGCTCACAACACAACTCGCTATTGTCACCTCACGGCACCAGCGAGACTGGGACTGTCATCTACCCCTGGTCCTGTGGGCGTACCGGTCGGCGGTACAAGAAAGTACCGGGTGTACACCGGCCGCGCTCATGTTCGGGAGAGAACTGCGGACCCCTGTGGACTTAGCCTTTGGCACGCCCCCGGGTACTGACCTTCCCAAGATACCCGGTTTCGAGTACCTGCGGGACCTCCAACAACGTCTGGCCGAGGCACAAGTGTTTGCTCGGCAGCATCAGGAACAGGCAGGTGCAAAAAAAAAAGCGGGCATATGACACTCGTTGTCAGGGCCGCTCCTTCACCCCAGGAGCAAAGGTGTGGGTCTTCAACCCAATCCGGAAGAGAGGAGTCTCCCCCAAGCTCGCCAGCCAGTGGGTGGGGCCCTGTGAGGTGTTGGAGCAGCTTTCAGATGTTGTGTACCGGGTGAAACTGTGTGTCCGGGGGCGGGTGGTAGTTCTGCACCGGGACTGTTTGGCACCTTACCGCCCCTTGGCTGAAGAACCTGTAGATCAGTTTAGCCCATCCGGGACGGTCCCTCCTACACCCACAGGCCCTACCAACCGGACAGACAGTGGGGAACAGGGACCCGTGACCCCGCGGCGGCGGAGACGGCTTCCCCTTCGCTATAGGGACTTTGTTGTCGGCTGAGGACAGGCGACACGCTGGAGGGGGTAATGTAGCGAAGTTGCTACCACGTCAGAATTGTGCCAATTGTCCTGGTTTACCCATCAGGCACTGCGTGCAGATTGTCAGTTGTTATTAAATGTTTTGTAAGTATTTTATGTGGTTTTATGTGTTTATGTGATTACTATGTGTTGTGGTGTAATTGTAGTTGTCATTCTGTTGTGTTGTGTAACCTTGGAACTGAAACCCTGAACAACTTTGTTGTTCGAGTAGATGACCCCCATGTATTGTAACACATTTCTGTAAGTTCTTGTTTCTGTGTGAGTTCAATAAAGGGGCTGCAAAGTTACCTTTGTCGTTGCTTCTACGTTCGCCACAATATTCTTACCTTAAAAGGGAAGGGGGTGTAGTATCCCACCTTTGACAATTAAAGCATTTACCAGTGTTGGAGCCCATCGGTAAGGGGCCGCTATATATATACGTGTGTGTGTGTGTGTGTGTATAGATATATTACACACACACACACACACACACACACACATATATATATATATATATATATATATATATATATATATATATATATATATATATATATATATATATATATATACTACTTTCGGCTCCTCCCGTTAGGGGTCGCCACAGCGGATCATCCGTTTCCATTTCTTCTTGTCTTCTGCGTCTTCCTCTGTCACATCAGCCACCTGCATGTCCTCCCTCACCACGTCCATAAACCTCCTCTGTGGCCTTCCTCTTTTCCTCTTTCCTGGCAGCTTCCTATTCAGCATCGTTCTCCCAATATACCCAGCATCTCTCCTTCACACACATCCATCGCTTTTACAGTACTTGCTGTACCAGCGGCGTACTTGCTGTTCCAGGGGCGTACTTGCTGTACTAGTAGCTCTGTTCACAACATCGTCCTCTCTAGCTTAGGTGCTCAAAAGATATCTTTGGGCTCAATGTCATCCCGTTTATTCTTTATGCTTCATATGTCATCACCTTTCCTTCCTAATGCTTTCCTCATTTTCAATATCATCTTGTACACATTTTCAATTCAAGCGTGGTACTGGATGCCATCTTTGCAATGAGTCCGCTCGTCACATTTCATCCCTGCTGGATATTCCACCGTCAACCAACTGTAAGTGCTATTATTGAAAAGTGCAAGCCTTTAAGGACAACAGCAACTCAAGTCGCCAACGCTCTGTTGACTCTGCAGGGATCCAAACTTCCCCTGGCATTAACATCGGCACAAAAACTGTGCGCCGGGAGCTTCGTGGAATATGGCTTTCTATGGATTTAGACTAAGATGTCATTACAGCTCCCGTAGGTGTAATGGTCAGTTATCCCAAAACTTTTATACATATAGTGTACATATTGTGTGTGTGTGGAGCTCGCACTGAGAGAGGAAGGGGCGGCAGTCATCGGATTCCCCAGAGAATCTTTCCGGACTGGAGAGCCTGACGGGTCTGACTTCTGAGGGAGGAGCAGGAGCCAGAGGCGGTTCTGGTGCCGGAGCTGACGATGAGGCCGGCGCAGGGGTTTCAGCTGACTGAGAGGGGTGAGTGGCTGAGCCCATGGCTTGAAGCTGTCCGATGACGTAGTTGACTTGAGCGGTAACTGTGCCGCACACCGCTTCACTGCGCTGGGAAGCTTCTGCCACAGCCAGACGCACCTGTTCAATCTTCTCCTCCTGTTGTCGGAGCCGACGCTCCTGCACTTCGAGGGTAGCGAGCACGGAGTCCTGCTCTGCTGTGTCCATCTTGGCCAGATTGTTCTATCAAGAACACAGAGACTGGCCGACACAAATGCAGGCAGGCAGACAGTAACCAGTTCTCAGGGTCTATAATTCGGTCCAAGGGTCAAAATCCAGAAAGGCAATCAGACAGGCAGCGGTACAAAATCGGCAGGCACAAGGCTTCAAGAACCAGGCGGACTAACAAACAGGCGACGGTACCAAAACAGGAGACTGAGACTCGGAAACCAGGAACGAAACAGTCAGACACGGGGATACTCTCTAACATGAAATGCTGGAATGCTGCTCTAGGAGACAAGACAATCTGGCACTGACACACAGGGGAGCACTGGTTAAATACACACAGGAGGGAAGGGATAGCGAGGCACAGGTGAAACACATAAGGGCCGGGACAGGTAATCACACGGGGAACAGGACGTGAACACAGAGACAAGACTATCAAAATATAACGGGAAACTGACACACGACAGACCCTGACAGGTCTTTGTTCCAACCAAGCAGTTACACACCTCATTCTATTAGTCAACCAATAATCTTTGCTAAGGACCTTGATTTGTAGACTCAGGTGTGTAACTGTAACGGGGGCAGTCCTATGGTGTTCTATGCTGCTGGTTACATAACTCATTGGTTGGAACAAAGACCTGCAACCACACCGGACCTTTCTGGACCATGTTGCCTATCCTTGATGCATACAAATTGACAGATAGCGAACAGGCTTCAAGAGAAAGTCGGAGGCTGTAGTGAAGTTGAATGCTCTTTAATGTTGTCGTCATCCCCATGAAAGAATACATTTGTAAAAGTGAAATGACACAGAAGATGAGACCAGTTACTGTATGCTATATAACTCATATTATACAGCCACAGACATAAAACAGGCTACAGTGTTCACATAGTCCATTAAAGTGACATGGAAATAGCTACACATAACTTGTAAATATCTTGCAAATAATGTACACTACCTTCACCAGCTTCAAAACAAACAACACTGGCATATTTGCTGCCGGAAATCACGATCAGGGAAAAGAGGCAAACAAAGGAGACTACTGTTTAGTGTAGAAGATTGAACTCTGAACTTGATGAACTTTAACATGTTTAAAAAAAACGTGCTTTAAGATTACTTATCTGTTTTACTCTAATCCTTTATGAAGCTGGTGAAACTTATATGATTGTTGACACTGTTGTTGATTGTATTCTTACCTTAAAAGGGAAGGGGGTGTAGTATCCCACCTTTGACAATTAAGGCATTTACCAGTGTTGGAGCCCATCGGTAAGGGGCCGCTATATACATATATATATATATGTGTGTGTGTGTGTGTGTGTGTGTATATGTATATAGTATATGTATACACACACACACACATATATATATATATACTACTACTTTCGGCTCCTCCCGTTAGGGGTCGCCACAGCGGATCATCCGTTTCCATTTCTTCTTGTCTTCTGTGTCTTCCTCTGTCACACCAGCCACCTGCATGTCCTCCCTCACCACGTCCATAAACCTCCTCTTTGGCCTTCCTCTTTTCCTCTTCCCTGGCAGCTTCCTATTCAGCATCCTTCTCCCAATATACCCAGCATCTCTCCTCCACACATGTCCAAGCCATCTCAATCTTGCCTCTCTTGCTTTGTCTCCAAACCGTCCAACTTGAGCTGTCCCTCTAATATAATCGTTCCTAATCCTGTCCTTCTTCGTCACGCCCAGTGAAAATCTTGGCATCTTCAACTCTGCCACCTCCAGCTCTGCCTCCTGCTGTCTTTTCGTCAGTGCCACTGTCTCCAAACCATATAACGTATCTGGTCTCGCAACCATCCTGTTAACCTTCCCTTTAATGCTTGCTGGTACCCTTATGTCGCAAATCACTCCTGACGCTCTTCTCCACCCACTCCACCCTGCCTGCCTGCACTCTCTTCTTCACCTCTCTCCTGTACTCCCCGTTACTTTGGACAGTTGACCCCAAGTATTTAAACTCATATGCCTTTGTCACCTCCACTCCTTGCATCCTGTCCATTCCACTGTCCTCCCTCTCATTCACGCATAGGTATTCCGTCTTCCTCCTACTGACTTTCATTCCTCTTCTCTCCAGTGCATACCTCCACCTCTCCCGGCTCTCCTCAACCTGCACCCTACTCTCGCTACAGATCACAATGTCATCCGCGAACATCATCGTCCATGGAGACTCCTGCCTGATCTCGTCCGTCAACCTGTCCATCACCATTGCAAACAAGAAAGGACTCAGAGCCGATCCTTGATGTAATCCCACCTCCACCTTGAACCCATCTGTCATTCCAACCTTGCACACTTCACCATTGTCACACTTTCCTCATACATATCCTGTCCCACTCCTACATACTTCTCTGCAACTCCCGACTTCCTCATACAATACCACACCTCCTCTCTTGGCACCCTGTCGTATGCTTTCTCTAAATCTACAAAGACACAATGCAACTCCTTCTGGCAGTCTCTATACTTCTCCATCAACATTGTCAAAGCACACATCGCGTCTGTGGTGCTCTTTCGTGGCATGAAACCATACTGCTGCTCTCTAATCATCACCTCTCCTCCTCTCAACCTAGCTTCGATTACTCTTTCCCAAATCTTCATGCTGTGGCTGATCAACTTTATACCTCTGTAGTTGCTACAGTTCTGCACATCGCCCTGGTTCTTGAAAATCGGCACTGGTATGCTTCTTCTCCACCCCTCAGGCATCCTCTCACTTTTCAAGATTGACTTAAACAATCTAGTTAAAAACCCCACTGCCATCTCTCCTAAACATCTCCATGCCTCCACAGGTATGTCATCAGGACCAACTGCCTTGCCACTCTTCATCCTCTTCATAGCTGCCCTCACTTCCTCCTTGCTAATCCACTGAACTTGCTGATTCACTATCCCTACATCATCCAACCTTCTCTACACAACCTTCTATACATATACTATATGTATACTTGCCTCGAGGAAGAGCGTTGTTCCGTTGCTAGAGAGTTGTAGCCGTGTACACGTGGACGTCTGCAAGATAAGACAATGTTACATTAAAGACCAGTGAAGTCTGTCCGAGTGCCGAGTCTTCGTCCGTACCGCACGCATAACATTTATTTGTTTATCTATTTATTTATTCATTACTACTTTCGCTAACATCACCGTCCGCTTCGACCACACGTGTGGAACGGATGGCAGATTTGTTTTCCACTTGTTAGCGCCACGCCGTCACATTTCCCACTGCACATTGGGTGAAATACTGTGAATGTAAGGAAGCTATGGCGACAGCCATCAAATGTGGCGCAGGCTTTGTTGATAGGATGTATAAACGTGTCTTAAAGGGTTTACCACCTAACACGCTTCCTTTATGTGCTGTTTGCCAGTGTCATGTTAAGGCAGAAAAGAATAACAACATGTTTCCAAGCTGTTGACATTTGTTTGCTATACATTTCGAGTTATTAGCGACACAATTTACTACTTAGTCAAGTCAAAACAACAAGGGGAAACAAAGTCAACTTTGCATAGCCAAACTTGAATGTCCCCCACATTTCCAAAGGGACGGAGCCAGCAGAGGGCGGTGGGTTTGTCCGTCATCACAAATTCAGTTTCAACACGTTTTGGGGAATTAAATTGGGGTACTTAATTCCCTCCTTCTGCCCATTTCAAATATGCATTTCATGCTGGCACGTATCAGTGATGCCGACCGCAACGCTGCACCTTTAAAAGGACCCTTTTAAGTGTATGTCAAGTTCACCTACTGACCGTGAACAGGAGTTCAACACTCAAGTGTGCACATTGTTGTACTAGAACACTTCACTGAACAGCAAGCAGCGCGTCATCAGTGTGACAGAAAGACTTTCACAAGTCAAGTCGTCATTTTTACCCCCAAACTAAAGCAGACGCACCACAGGCTTGAATCTGCGTCACGACAACACGAACGCCCGAATCCACTTTGTTTTAATGCTCTGAAACAACGAACATTATTACCATCACTTTCTGCTCCTGAGCTGTGGACTGCTTTGGACCCCTGCACTAGCAAATAAGTGTACACACACACACACACACACACACACACACACACACACACACACACACACACACACACACACACACACACACACACACACACACACACTTAGACCTTTCACAAACAGGCATTTTCACTAGTTTCATCCCAAATTGTACCCGGTGCACACTTGTTTTAACGGTGCAGTCAAAATCTTGAACATGCATGCGGCTGGCTGGCTGACAGACTGGCTGGCTGGCTGACAGACTGGCTGGCTGACAGACTGGCTGGCTGAAAGGCTGGCTGGCTGGCTAGCTTCACCAGTGTGAATCGATGAATCTTACCATCCTCAGTGGCCAGAGACAGAAAGAGCAAAAATATTTCTTGCTACCAAAGGAGGGGGCAAAATTGCAAAATGTGGGACCTGGGACTGTCATCTTCAAGAACACAGTCTTCGCACAAGATCAACTGTCTGAATATAGAGCTCCTGATCACACCAGGTCGATGTCATGAGATTTATTAATCCCTGAAGGGCAGCGAGGTTCACTTCTGACAGGGGGCAAGGGATCTCGGACACCACCACCAACCACTCCATCCTCGGGATCGGCATCAGTGCAGTCATCCCGGAAAAGATACTCCATTGGCTGAAAGACAGTAAGGGTACAGTAAGTCAGACCAATGCCAACTGCTCAGATAGACACATCTAGGCAGGCACAAACCAAGACCAGCCCTCACCATGCTCTCCCATACTTTTTTTTTACTTTGTTTTTGTCTTCTTCTTCACTATTATTTCGATATTGTCACTCTAATGCGGGCCTGATGACACACAGGTGAACTTGCTCCGCTTAAACTGCATCACAGTCATCATCGTTTTGACAGACTGCCGAAGAGGAACATTTGGATTTTATCTTAGTTACTTTTGAAAGTGCACAATATCGTTTCACTTTGTTTGTTTGTTTGTTTGTTTGTTTATTTGTTTTTTCCTCTAAAGTCTACTACTACTACTTTCGGCTGCTCCCGTTGGGGGTCGGCACAGCGGATCATTCGTTTCCATTTCTTCCTGTCTTCTGCATCTTCCTCTATCACACCAGCCACCTGCATGTCCTCCCTCACCACATCCATAAACCTCCTCTTTGGCCTTCCTCTTCTCCTCTTCCCTGACAGCTCCATATTCAGCATCCTTCTCCACACATGCCCAAGCCATCTCAATCTTGCCTCTCTTGCTTTGTCTCCAAACCGTCCAACTTGAGCGGTCCCTCTAATATAATCGTGCCTAATCCTGTGCTTCTTCGTCACTCCCAGTGAAAACCTTAGCGTCTTCAACTCTGCCACCTCCAGCTCCGCCTCCTGCTGTCTTTTCGTCAGTGCCACTGTCTCCAAACCATACAACATAGCTGGTCTCACAACCATCTTGTAAACCTTCCCTTTAACTCTTGCTGGCACCCTTCTGTCGCAAATCACTCCTGACACTCTTCTCCGCCCTACCTGCACTCTCTTCGTCACGTCTCTCCTGCACTCCCCGTTACTTTGGACTGTTGACCCCAAGTATTTAAAGTCATATGCCTTCGTCACCTCCACTCCTGACCATTCCACTGTCTTCCCTCTCTTTCACACACAGGTATTCCGTCTTGCTCCTACTGACTTTCATTCCTCTTCTCTCCAGTGCATACCTCCACATCTCCAGGCTCTCCTCCACCTGCACCCTACTCTCGCTACAGATCACAATGTCATCCGCGAACATCATCGTCCATGGAGACTCCTGCCTGATCTCATCCGTCAACCTGTCCATCACCATTGCAAACAAGAAGGGGCTCAGAGCCGATCCTTGATGTAATCCCACCTCCACCTTGAACCCATCTGTCACCTCGCCACTCTCACACTTCCACGTGCATATCCTGCACCACTCCTACATACTTCTCGGCAACTCCCGGCTTCCTCATACAATACCACATCTCCTCTCTCGGCACCCTGGCTTATGCGTTCTCTAAATCTACAAAGACACAATGTAGCTCCTTCTGGCCTTCTCTATACTTCTCCATCAACACTCTCAAAGCAAACATCGCATCTGTGGTGCTCTTTCGTGGCATGAAACCATACTGCCGCTCGCTAATCGTCACCTCTCCTCCTCTTAACCTAGCTTCGATTACTCTTTCCCAAATCTTCATGCTGTGGCTGATCAACTTTATACCTCTGTAGTTGCTACAGTTCTGCACATCGCCCTGGTTCTTGAAAATCGGTACCGGTATGCTTCTTCTCCACTCCTCAGGCATCCTCTCCCTTTCCAAGATTGAGTTAAACAATCTAGTTAAAAACCCCACTGCCATCTCTCCTAAACATCTCCATGCCTCCACAGGTATGTCATCAGGACCAACTGCCTTGCCACTCTTCATCCTCTTCATAGCTGCCCTCACGTCCTCCTTGCTAATCCACTGCACTTCCTGATTCACTATCCCCACATCATCCAACCTGCTCTCTCTCTCTCATTTTCTTCATTCATCAGCCCCCCAATGTACTCCTTCCACCTTCTCAGCACACTCTCTTCGCTCGTCAGCACATTTCCATCTCTATCCTTCATCACCCTAAGCTGCTGCACATCCTTTGCAGCTCGGTCCGTCTGTCTAGCCAATCGGTACAAGTCCTTTTCTCCTTCCTTGGTGTCTAACCTGTCATACAACTCACCATACGCCTTTTGCCTTTGCCACCTCTCTTAGCTTTAAGTTGTGTCTCCTTGTACTCCTGTCTACTTTCTTCATCTCTCTGACTATCCCATTTCTTCTTTGCCAACCTCTTCTTCTGTATACTTTGCTGTACTTCCTCACTCCACCACCAAGTCTCCTTGTCTTCCTTCCTCTGTCCTGCCGACACACCAAGTACCTTCCTAGCTGTCTCCCTCACTATTTCTGCAGTGGTTGCCCAGCCGTCCGGCAACTCTCCACTATCCACCCAGTGCCTGTCTTAACCCCTGCCTGAACTCCACACAACAGTTTTCCTTCTTCAACTTCCACCATTTGATCTTCGGCTCTGCCTTCACTCGCTTCCTCTTCTTGCTCCTCTAAAGTCAAGTTTTATTTTTATTTCAGTGAACTGAAACGTTTTTTTTTTGTTTTTTTTCTTCTCTTTTCACACCTGGTTTTAGTTCAGTTTTAGTGAACTACAATAACCTTGAGCTGGATCATGATCTGCTATTATAGACCATACTATACTGGTCTACCTGGGACTGCATCGTAGGTGAGGTCTGTTTGGGTCCTGCTCAGGTCCCACAGTGTCTATAGAGAGAAGAAGATGACAGTTAAGATACAAATGGGGCACTTCCATCAGCCTCCACTGATTCCCAGGGCAAATTAGCATGCTTTTTAACAAAAGCTATCGCCGCATGCTACCCCAAAAATGAAAACGCGCACGCAGAGCAACAGCCTACTTAGCAAGTTGGCTAACGTTGATTAGGTAAAAGCTAACTTACACAGCGACGCTCAGCTTTACTTGTAACTTAACACAACAAAACAACAAAACGTCTAGTGCAGCAGCACGTCTAGTACTGTTACCTCTCCAGCGTCGCGGCTCCGAACCGTAGTTGGAAGCCTCTGGTGGGTGTCTCGCTAGTCTATTTAGCTTAGCCTGGCTCGTAGCTGGTAACAACTTCATAAAGAGTCCGGACCAACTCTGCAGTGGAGAACGGGCCGGCCACTGCCCTGCACTGCAGTCCCATTTAACACACGGCAGCCTCCCTCCCCCCCTCCCCGTGATGCATACAAATCATCACTGGTAACGGTGGCTACCTTCCTATCTGTCGGCAAACTAGAGTCTCCGCGGCTGCGGCTACAAACAGAAAATACACAGACACACACACACACACACACACGGCTGCGTCTACATCACCCCCCCACACACACACACAATACCCATTAAGCCCTCTCCTTAAAGGGGCAAGGCACAGCTTGCATCAAAACGTATATGATTAATACTCACACTTTATTAATCTTGTAGGATGTGCCAGTGCTGCCGTGTCCAGGCTGTCCGCGCGCGTTGTTTGTGGCGCTTGCTTGACAGTACAACTTCCGGGTCAGCAAAAACGACTGTAACAAGGGTGTACCGGGGGTCGCTGCTCAACACACACAGTCCGCACAACAGTCGCAAATAAATGACTGACATCATTTTTTATTTTTGTTTTGTTTTTGTTTGTTTTTTTTGGGGGGGGGGCAGGGGCTTCATATGTAATGGCTCCTCCCAGTGTAACGGGGCCAAATGGGTTGACATAAAATCAACATGATGATATTTTGACGTGGTCAAATAATGGACTTCTCAGCAAACCTTTCAGAGTTAACAAGCAAGCTTTTAATGACCGCAAGCCAAGCTAGTCATAACAGTCACAAATTCGTTTTGGTCTCAGCTTGATCCTTTTCTTGGCCACAGAAGCGACCTTATCTATTTGCCTACTCTTTACCCTCATGGTGGGAAATAGCATGTTGTCTAATCAACTTCTCTCGTAACGTCCCCATCACCTTGCACCGCATCCCCGCTATCTGTAACAGATATGCCCGTTTTTAACGTGTTCAATAGCCCACAACATAACCAAAACATCGACATTTCAGTTGCATCGTGGGTAACATGCAAATGAACTTGGAGCAGGAACACTCTAGTTGAATTCGCCACACTGCCTCCTTCCTTGAAAGACCAACGTCCCGTTGGCCTAACCCGAATCCCATGTGGATGGGTCCATCCACCATGAGGGTTTCTTCCGCCGAGCAGCTCTCCCATCCCGGGCTGCTCCTTGCCGCGGGCTGCTGATGGATGACGGGGGCGGCTCTGCATCCGCTGGGTCTGAGCCCCCACCGTCGACGTCGACGTCACCGCTGTTTCCATTCCTGGCCAGCTCTGTAAACCCAGTGTCCCCGCCCCCTCCCTGGCCCAAAACAAGGTGCTCTAATGGTAGCTCCTTGCTGACATCCAGGGAGGTTGGCTTGATCCAGCAGTGTCCTTACCCCCTCCCTGGACCCCGGTAGCCTGGTCTGTACTAAGTAAGGTGCGAGGCGATCTTGGTGAAGGATGACTATCCGAGGGCGGCTGTGGAGCTTCACTCTATAGATGACCTCTGAGATCCTCTTCAGGATGAGGCAGGGCCCCTCCCAGTTGCTGTTCAGCTTTGGGGACCGTCCCTTCGTTCGCCGTGGGTTATACACCCATACGTTGTCCCCCTGCTGGTACTCTTTGCAGTGGCAACGTACATCATAGGCTCTCTTCTGCCTTTCCCCTGCAGAAGCCATATTTTCTGGAGCCAGCTGATTAGGAGCCTCCATCCGGTCCTGTAGTGCGTCTACATAGTCCTGGCCCGGCGGCACTCGTACTGGTGGGTTTGGCGGCTTGCCAAAGACCAGATCCACAGGCGTCTGTAGCTCCCGAGCGAACATCAGTGCAGCTGGTTGTAGTGATATAACGCCATGTATATCCACTGGAACTACAATAGGTGCTATGTACTACCCGGACTGTTATTATGGTTACACCACTACCACGTATGGTTATTACGTCTGCCTACTGAGCCACGATTAAACCTGAGTTCTATAACCCGGTGTGGTCATTGATCCTCGACCAATACTACTCCAAGTATTACTTCACCCGCCAGTGAAAAAGGGGTTACATAAGTTTCACTGTTTGCATCCACACAGTAAAAAGTGATCATATGCTGCCATTCAATTAAAGCGTGTTTTTTATTTGATTGGACCCGATATAATGGTATTTATGATATTTTGGGTCTATATATGTATTAAAATCACTTTAATTCAATGGAAATCAGGGCCTCATTGGTTCAATGTATTTGACTGACTTAAAACCAAAGACTATTTTTCCATCCAGTATGTCACGTGACTACTGACGTAGCCAAACTTTGGTTCTCAAAATCTCTTGATTTTATGCCATTTTTCTTTTCACTGCTTGGAGCCCTGAGGAGAAGTCAAGTTCACGGCCAACTTGTGCCAAGTGCCAATTTCTCGGTAAGAAGTGAGCCGAAGCGCGAAAAACCCCAGTAAACATTGAATATCGACATGTTTTTGTAACATTTTGGCACACTCGGGTGTGATTTTTAAGTGACTGATTAAAGCTAATTATAACGTTATCGCACGGCAGTTTATACGTTCATAGCTAGCTAGCCTGGCTAGGAAACGACTAGCTAGCATAAGCTAGCTAACGTTAGTTAGCGAATTTTTTTTTTTTTAAAAGTTAGCGAATATTGCCACGTTATCACACCGACAACCAACCGAGCGATTGGCTACGCTGACGTTAGAAGACAGACCTGCTGCTAGCTGCTATAAACGGGGCCTGCTAATTCTAGCTAGCCACACAGTCTCGCTTGCTTAATTCCGGTTTAACGTTAGCCGCTCACCTGCTTGCATAACGATATCGGAGATGTCTATATACATATAACGTTACATCCAGATGTCATTTTAATGTGTGCGAATTTTCACTAGCTCACGTTAGCTTATGCTAGCTTGTCAGTCCCACGCCAAGGCAAATGCTATCTAGCTAGTTGGCTTGTTGAATTTTCTACTTGGAATCATTTAATATCGTCAGTTTCGATGCATGTGAGCCTAATGTTTATTGAACGATTATGCTCGTCACTATTAAGCACCCGTAGCTAAGCAGCACAAGAGATTCACTTCTTGTACTAGCTACCGTTAGCTAGCACTAGCAACATGTGTAGGTAGGCCTCGTGCAGCACATTGTGAACGGCTCTTAGCTACAAACCGAGGCTTATGCTGCATGAATGCCCGGTGCGACACATGTGAACGGTGTTTGCTAAATCGCGGGCTGAAAGGGGTTGTTACTTCCAATGGGAAACGCTGGTAAGCCCCTTGTTATGTCTGCACACATCGACAGTGCTGCATTTGATTTGGTGCTGTTCTATTGTGCTGGGATCGCTTGGTGATGCCTGCGGGCTCTGGGTTGTTTGATCGGGTCTGCCTGTGATGCTGTGTCAGTCTAAATAAAGAATGCAACGTAGAGGTTGTGTCGAGCGACAGCGCTGTGTCCTGACGTGATTTCTCAATACAATATTGGCGACGAGGATGGCTGATATCTCTCTCCCACCACCTGCCCCCTTCCTGGCGTTACCTGGCGAGCCTCCGGTACCATGGACTCGCTGGCTACATAGTTTTGAAAATTACATCATCGCCTCAGGGCTCGACGACGTGAGCCAGGCTAGGAAGACGGCTCTGTTGCTACACTGCTTGGGAGCAGAGGGTCATCGTGTGCTCGGGACTCTGGGGAACGTCACAAACTTTGACGAAGCTGTGGGACTTATGAGCACCCATTTCGCTGCTCCACAGAGTGCCCTCCTTCGGCGATTTATATTCCGTCAGCGACACCAACTGCCTGGTGAGTCTGTGCGGCAGTACGTAGCTAATTTGCGAGGGCTAGCTAGCTCATGCAAGTTTGGCGCGCTTCAGGACGAGATGGTTCGCGACCAGCTAATCGAACACACCAACAACGCAAAGGTGCGTGAGACTCTCCTGCTGGAAAAAGACGATCTGCTGCTGTCCAGAGCAATTACCATCGCACTACAGGTTGAGGGAGCAGCTGAGTGTGCTGCTATGCTAAATACACAGCAAGTGGCCACCTCCAGTCAAGCTGCCAACGACTCCTCCCTCTACTCACGGCTGCCCCTCGGGACGCAACCCAGCCAGAGCGAGGCGGTCGTCGACGTAGAAGTCGCGTTCCACTAAGTGCTTGGCATCCATTCCGTGTTCCCTGGAGCTGTGTTCTGCTGCTCGGTGAAGTCCATAGATGGCGACAGCTGGGGATGGTGAGTTGCCGAATACGTGGACTTTCATGCGATACTCGGCAATCTCTCGGTTGGGGTCGTTGTTGTTGAACCACAGGAAACACAAGAAATATCTGTTGTCTTCTCGAACGACGAAGCTGTGAAACATCTGCTCGATGTCCGCTATGACAGCCACTGTTTCTCTTCGGGAGCGCAGCAAGACTCCCAGCAAGCTGTTGTTCAGATCCGGGCCGGTAAGTAGCACGCACATCGTTCAGGGAGATGCCGTGATGTTGAGCGCTGGAATCGAAGACAACCCTGATCTTGTCTGGCTTTTGAGGGTGGTAGACGCCGAAGATAAGTAAGTACCAGCACTCACTTCCCTCCGGTAGTGGTGGGGCCAACTCAGCCTGGTCGCGATCAAAGATGTTTTGCATGAAGGTGTGACGAAGTCGGCTTTCATCTTAGGCTTTCTTTCCAGGGTGCGGCGGGGAGAGGTAAGTCTGCTGAGAGCTTGGTCTCGATTGTTCGGGAGCCGTCGACGAGGGGATCGGAATGGGAGAGGCGCCACCCAGCTGTTGGTGTCGTCCATCACCATCTCTCTGTCCATGAACTCCAGGAACAGACGATCTTCGATGGAAAGCCCCACTTTGTCGTCATCAGGGACTGGGGTGTCATGTTTGATGCTGTAAGGAGGAACCTTTCCTTGACCTGGAGACGGTTGGGGCACAGAGTGAGGAGAGATGGCCTTCCGTTTTCTAGCACGCTGGTGCGATAGGAAGTCACAGCTGCTGGCTTGTGGGCTGAACCCAGGCACACGTCCCCTATAACCACCCAACCCAGGTCTAGACGTTGGGCATAGGGGGCGCTGGGAGGACCATTGCGTTGCTCCCTGACTTTGTGGACCTGAAGGATGTGGTGTCCCAGAAGTATCAGGATCTGGGCATCAGGGTCCAGACGAGGGATTCTGCGAGCGATGGACTTCAGGTGGCTGTGGTGCTGTGCAGCTTCTGGGGTCGGGATTTCTGACCGATCGTCAGGCATATGGTTGCACTCAATGAGTGTTGGAAGCAGCACACTTGTTTTTTCCATCCAACGACTCCGCCAAGAACCCTGTGGCTCTTCCTCCAGATGTATCGGTGACTCCTGCACATGTACGCAGGGTGTACGGTGAGTCTGAACCTCTGATTTGGATGAGGTGGAAGAAATCAGACCTCGCCAGAGATCTGTTGCTCTGGTCGTCCAGGACGATGTAGACGTTACTAGCTCTGTCTGGGTGTGCTGTGCATTTAGAGGTGACTGCTGGTGGAGGCGCCTCCTCTTCACTCTCCCCGCCATGCTCTGAGGTGGGGTCCTTGTCTTTTTTGTCCCGTGGAGGAGGTCCAGGGTGGAGCGCCGCTATATGGTCATCGCTCTCACATTCGCTGCACTTCAAAGTTGCCTTACAGTTCTTCGCCAAGTGAGTTGTGGAGGAGCAACACCTGTAGCAGGCACCATTCTCTTTCAGAAAGGCTTTGCGCTCCTCAAGAGACTTGCTTCAAAAACCCCGACATTTCTTTAGAGGATGGCGCTTCTGATGGATGGGACATTGTTTCCCTTTGTCGCCAGGCATGCTGCTCGAACTGCGTGACTGAGAAGCTGAGCGGTTTGTTGAGACCTCTGTCTTGTGGGTGGAGACATTCGTTTTGGCGTGTCTTGATTCCTTTTCTGATCGCTCATGTTTTGAGAACCCTGTGGAGGACTTGTTGGACGTTTTCGAGGGAGCTGAAGGGAGAGTAAAGCTGGGGTCGTTTCTTCTGTGTGCCTCGCTGCAGAGGAAGTCTGCGAAGAAGGTGAATGGGGGGGGGGGCATGGTGCTGCTCTTTGTACTGGGAACCCTTAGTTATCCACCTCTCTTGTAGACTGTGTGGCAGCTTCTCAACGATCGGGTTGACACCCCTGGCGGTGTCCAGGTACGAGAGCCCCGGCAGGTAGCCCTCACACTTAGCAGAGTCTAACTCCATCAGCAGGTCTCCCAGTTCCCTCAACTTTACGGGGTCTTTCTGAGAGATTTTTGGAAAGTTCTCTATCCTCTCGAAGAGCGCTCTCTCGATCACTTCAGGGGAGCACTCTTCTAGGCGTTCCCAGACATGTTGTAGGCCCACTACAGGGTCGGTGACGTGCACATAGCGAATCCTTGTAACGTGCTCTGAGAACTCTTTTCCTAACGACTTTGTCAAGAGGTCGAGCTCCTTGCTGGCAGTTAAGTTCAGTCCTTCAATGGCGTTGAAGAAAGAGGACTTCCATGCCCAATAATTTTCTGGGCGCTCGTTGAACTGGATGAGACCGGAATTCACAAGCTCTCGGCGCACCAAGTACCTCGCAATGGCATTCGTACCAGTCGTGTCATGACGATGTGGCTGCGGTGAGGCTCTGAGAGGAGAGTGGTGCAGCTGAGCAGGAGGAGGCTGAGAAGGGGAGAGCTGAGCAGGATGTTGGTGATGTATGTGGAGTACAAAATGATCTCCATATGCACTCCGTATGTACTCTGTAGTTTTCCACTTGTCTGTGTGTATGAAACTTCTCACTCACTGCAGACACACATAACCATTGTTCTCATGCGTACCTTCCATGGGGCCACATAGCAACTGTTACTATGCTTGCCTCCCCGTTGCCGCATCCCAGGAACGGCCAGGTACAGCAAAAGACAAGTGCAACAGGCGTACAGACACTCACGAGGCACAGAACGTGATTAACGTAGATGTTTCCTTCATACCTTTGTAAGATTACACCTTAGTTGACGCAGGAAACATAGTGTATGACGCGACGGACTGTTGTATAAAAAACCACTATCTCCAGCTCAGAGGCAGAGCATATCCTCACAGACGAACCTCTGTGTGGCCTTATGTCTCTCCATCTGCAGATGCATTAAAGATTCTCTGTTTGCTTCAATATTTGTCCGATGATTATTCTCCCCAGAGGTTGCTGGGGCAAGAGCCCATTAAAAGGATAAAGGAAAATCCACAACAATTTGGTGTCAGAAGCGGGATCTCACGTCGCCCCGCCAGACGGACAACCGGCTGACTGATCATCTCGGGACAAGAACATAGTCACCGATCTCCCAATAACCTCACCAGGTTTGAGAAGAAGAAAGGGAGAGGCGGGTGGTCCGTTTGTTCGGTGTCGCTGAGATCCCTCAGCAAAACCCTGGGAGATTCATCGCACGGGTAAGCAGAATTCTTTAAAGGATAAAATGATCATTTAAAACGCGTACTATTGAAACCAGATGAGGTCGTGCACTGACAATTAAGCGGCTGTTCACCCTCGGTCTCGCACTAATAGAAGTGGTCATTTGGTAGGATCAAGTGAATTTTGAGGGGAAAAAAAGAAAATAAAAGGGAAAAAAGGGCAGTAAACCGCCCCCGATAGATATGGAGGGTCCGATCTATCAGATAATGAGTGATAAGGAAATATGGTGAAGACTCGGTAAAATATATTTTAAACTGGATGCAGGATCATGGGTTTCCTGTTGAAGGAACTTTGAGCAAGAATAAACTAATGAAAGTCCGACAGTCCATGGAAAAGGGAAAAGCGAAGGTCTTAGAAAGGAAAAAGATTCCTACAACATGGTTAGAGTATATGGCAGAGCAAGAAAGAATTTTGGGAATGTGGGAGAAAGAGTGTGAAAGTAGGGAAAGAAAAAGGCTACAGAGGACTATGACGCGCAGCGACGACTCGGACAAAGACAGAGATACGACAGCTCACGTATCAACCAAAGACCCGTTCTCACACACCTCTCCTAATCCATCTCTGACATCCACCCCTCCGCCATACTCACATGGCAGCCAGCCTCTCTCTCTCCTTTTGTCTTCCTTATATCCGCAGCTCATAGCGATGTCTCTGGGACACCCCTCTGACGACTCCGGGTGCGTCCAACAACCTGTCCAACAACGCGGCGCCATGAGACCGATCCTGGGACCACCACCGACACCCCGTCTGACACCACCACCACCACCAACACCCCAACCGCCACCAGTTCTCTCTCCCCCGTCCACGGCGAGAGGCCAATGGGAAACTCACCTCTGCAAACATTTCCTGGCCGGCCTGCAGGACGGAGTTAGGAAAGCCATAGAAACACACTGCGTAGGATACGGAAAGAGACGACTGGAAGACTTGCTGAGACATGCTGATCATGCCCACGATCAAATGCAGAAAAAGGAAGAAGAACAGAAGGCAAGGCAGGCTCAGGACAAACATCGCACCTCTCTCTCTCTCCTCCATGGCGCTGCAGCGGCTTCCTTCACCCTACTAACCTGTGCAACAGGACAGACCCGGGGACCGTTCACGATGTCAGAACCCGTGACAACACGCCCAGCCCAGCGGCCCCCAACCGGGTGACGACTGCTGCTTCACATGTGGCCAGCCTGGTCACTGGGCTGAACCCTGTCCACTCCGTGAAGGGCATCAACCAAAGGCGCGGAAGAGGCCGAGGATGGAGCAACGGACCTCACAACCAGTGGGCCCCACGGGGAGGCTCATACCGGGGTTCGGACTGACAGGCGACATGGGAGGAGGAGGGGGGGGTCCTGGACACATCTGCTGCCACATCAGGTCGTATGAATGCACAGACACAACCAAATACACTGATTTGCAATGAAGACTCTGCTTTGCTGTTAGCTTCCCCAGTTGGACAGTATGTATCTCATGAGCTAGCTTTCCGAAAACTGCCAATGATAACCTTGCATCTTGCAAATGCTGGGCTGCCTTTCTTGTTAGACACTGGAGCCACACGAACGGTGGTGAGAACCGCCTATCGGCCGGCCACGGTTAACACGGAGCGGCCAAACGGTCCTCTCCACTGTTGCGAGTGGTACGTGTGTCACGGAGCCATTATCCGTTCCTGTGCGCTTGTTTGCCTGGATGACAGCTCATCAACAAAATTGCCTGTTTTAATTTCTGATAACTGCCCATTTAATTTGCTGGATGGAGATGGCATGATCCAACTGGGCATCTCTGTTGTTTCCACCTCATCAGGGCTGTACATCACTTCGTTACCAGCAGCGAATATTTTTTTGCATACACATAACCCCGCCCTCCCTCTACGGGTCTACATGTGGGCTCCTACCGCCTCCCAATACACACAGTGGCTCTGCTCCCTTGCTCACACACCACAACAGGGGACGCATCGACCTACATGACAGCGGACAACCTACACTGCACCGCTCATGTCACGTGTACATTAGACACCGACCAAACTGCGTTGTTTTCGGTTGATGACTCGGTCCCGCACGTCTCCTTGGTAAAACCACGGGGTTCCCAGTGGACAGATACGGGTCCACTCGCGCGACAAGCTTCTCTGGCGTCAGATTGGCTTCCCGCCGACTCTTCACGCGACTGGTCCCCCTCACATTCGTGGCGCCACCGTTGCGGTGACGCCACGAATGTTGGCTCTTTCCGCCCCCTCACCGTCAGTGACTGAGGCCCATACACACACACACACACACACACACACACACACACACACACACACACACACACTGCACTTGCTCCGCAGCTTCACAACATCCCCTCCCATCTTTGGGCTGACGGGAAATAGGATGTAGGTCTCATACGTAATTGTGAGCCCGTCATCATTACCCCGAAATCCGACTTCCGTCCCCACCAACCTCAGTACCCTTTGAAACCGGAAGCGGTTAATGGCATCTGCCCTGTATTCAATGCCTTGCGTGTCAAGGGCATAATTGTCCCTTGCCCCACCTCCCCGGTTTCCACTCCCATCTTCCCCGCGAAGAAGATACGCCCACCCGGACAGCCCACTGAATGGAGGTTCGTTCAAGACCTTCAGGCAGTAAATGCAGCTGTCAGGGCCCGCACGCCCTGCGTCCCCAATCCCTACACCCTTATGTCTCAGGTTCCCCCTTCTGCACGGCGGTTTACCGTTGTGGACCTTGCCAACGCTTTCTTCAGCGTCCCTGTTCTGGTTTGCGTTCCTATTTGACGGTCGGCCTTACACATGGACAAGGCTGTGTCAGGGCTATTGTGAAAGCCCCACGATCTACAACGCGGCGCTTCGAGACAGCCTTAGCACACTTACGCTGACGCGCGGCTCAACCCTATGGCAGTACGTCGACGACCTCCTGCTTTGTGCCCCCACCACAACGCAGTGCAGCCGTGACTCGGTCTCTCTCTTACGCCATCTGGCCCAAGAAGGTCACCAAGCTAGTCTCTCCAAACTCCAATTTTGTCAACAACACGTCACTTTCCTCGGACACACGGTCCTATAACTCTAACCCTAACCCGTCTCTGGAAAAAACACACTGTCCCTTTTTTTCTTTTTTTTTTTCTTTTTTTCTCCCCCTTTCTGTTGTTTTTCCGTCTATGGGGAGGGCGCTCGTTTGCCGGATGTCGCGTCACGTTTCCCGTGACAACGGCGTGGGGGGCCGCCTTTTCCGGAGAGCGTGCCATCTACCGGAGGTGGTGTCATATTTCCCAGTTTATATTTAGAGGCGGAGCTCCATTCTCTCTTTTCGACGGAGTCCGGCAGAACTACGTCGCCCGCTGTTCGGTGAGTTGGACTAATGTTGGCTTTTTTTTTTGATTGTTAATTTGATTTTTACGAGCCTTAGAAGGCCACCGAGATGCCGCCCGGTCATTTTATTGTTGGAGGGAAATGTATGGTGAAAAAGGCGTTCTGTTAGTGGGATGTGTGAATAAACTATGTGTGGTGTCCCGTGGTTTGCGTGTATAACTATGCGTGAGTGTTTTTAGCCTATGTGTGGTGCGGTATGTAAATGACCAGGAGGTGTTGAAAAAATGTGCGTGCACCTGGCAAGAAAGTCCAGTCCGTGATCCAAGAGGGGTTGTCCGAGAAAGTCCAGGTCCGAGATCCGGGAAGTCGAGTCCGAAAGGAGGGTTCCAGATAGAGGGACAAGGGGGGAGATCGCAGGAGAGGTCCGGGGAGAAAACGTGAAGGTCGCTGGGGACGAGGGAGACGCGGGGAGCCGTGGAAATCGCGGAGGGAGAGTCTTGGGAGGAAACAGAGACAGGAAGGTAAGACACTGGGGAATAAACAGAATGCAAGGAACGCTGGAGGGCTTGTCAGAACTTTACCGCAGGGTTCAGTACGTCGAAGCACAGAGAGACGTTCTGGGAGGCTTCTTGTAGAAGGCTGCCTGATTGCCACAGGTGTGCCTGATGGATGATGGCAAACACCTGGTGCAGTGCAGCGCTCGGGATGTTTCCGGCACGTCCGAGCTGGGGGAGTGGCTTGAACGTGCCGGGGAGGCAGCTCGGGGCGGTGTAACCACAACAGGACCCCCCCTCCTACGGGAGACACCGGGCGACCGTCCGATGGCGTTGGGGTGGGCCCGATAGAACTCCTCCAGGAGTGCGGGGTCGGCCAGGTAGGACCGGGGAACCCAGCTGCGGTCCTCGGGCCCATAGCCAACCCAGTCCACCAGGTATTGGTACCCACGCCCCCGGCGGCGTACGGCGAGCAGCTGGTCGACATCCCAGACCATGTCACCACCGTCGAGGATCCTGGGGGGTGGAGGAGCTTGGACAGGGGGAGACAGGGGGCTGGTGGCTACCGGTTTGAGGCGCGAGACATGGAAGACGGGATGGATCTTGAGTGAGGTAGGGAGATGGAGACGCACCGCCGAAGGGTTGACGATGCGGTCGATGGTGTAGGGACCGACGTAGCGGGGAGCCAGCTTCCGGTTGATGGTAGGGAAGGGCAGGTCCCGGGCCAGGAGCCATACCTTCTGGCCAGGTCGATAAGCTGGAGCCGGCACTCTCCGCCGGTTGGCGCTGCGCCGGGCCCGCTCTGTAGCTCGCAACAGAGCGGCCCGGGCGGTCTTCCAAACGAGATGGGCCTTCGTGGACGGGACCGCCACCTCCAACTCCTGATGGGGGAACAGAGGAGGTTGATAGCCAAGAGAACACTCGAAGGGGGACAAACCGGTAGCCGAACTCTCCATGGAGTTGAACGAGTACTCCACCCAGGGCAGGTACTTGCTCCAGGAGGCGGGGTTGCTGGTGGTAACGCAACGCAAAGCCGCCTCCAGGGCTTGATTGGCCCGCTCTGCCTGCCCATTGGTCTGGGGGTGATACCCGGAGGAGAGGCTGACCGTGGCCCCAATCCCCTTACAGAAGGCCTGCCATACCTTCGAAGTGAACTGGGGACCACGGTCAGAGACAATGTCCAGGGGAATCCCATGGGGTCGGACGAAGTGGGAGACGAGAAGGTCCGCCGTCTCGGCTGCAGAGGGGAGTTTGGTGAGGGCAACAAAGGGGACGGCCTTGGAAAACCGGTCGACAATGGTCAGAATGGTGTCATTGCCTTGCGACACGGGGAGGCCAGTTACAAAGTCCAAGGCAATGTGGGACCAAGGTCGGCCGGGGACAGGAAGGGGGCGCAGGAGACCTGCTGGAGGGCGATGGAGAGCCTTGCTGCGGGCGCAGGTGGTGCAGGCTGCCACGAATTCTCTGGTGTCTGCCTCCATGGTGGGCCACCAGAAACCCCTGCGGATGAAGGCCGCCGTTCGGTAGACACCGGGGTGGCAAGCAAGATGGCTGGAGTGGCCCCACTCCAGCACCTGGGGCCGGACACAGGGAGGCACAAATAGCCGGTTCCGGGGTCCATTGCGTGGGTCGGGTTGGGCGCGCTGGGCCCTTCTCACCACCGATGGCCCAGGTGACGACACCCACCACCCGGGCCGGGGGAAGGATGGTGTCTGGGGCGTCAGGGGACCCCTCGGGAAACAGACGGGAGAGGGCGTCTGCCCTGACGTTCTTGGTGCCCGGGCGGTAGGTGAGGGTGAAGTCGAACCGGCTGAAGAAGAGAGCCCAGCGCGCCTGCCTGGGGTTGAGCCTCTTAGCCGTCCGCACGTAGGTCAGGTTCTTGTGATCGGACCATACGATGAACGGCTGCCCTGCTCCCTCCAGCCAGTGTCTCCACTCCTCTAGGGCGGCGTGGACGGCCAGCAACTCCCTGTTGCCGATGTCGTAATTCTTCTCCGCAGGACTGAAACGCCGGGAGAAGAAGGCGCACGGGTGGATCTTCTGGTCCTCCTCCGACCGCTGGGAGAGGACGGCTCCGATGCCCGTGTCCGATGCGTCCACCTCCACGATGAACTGCCTGCACGGGTCCGGGTGGGCGAGCACCGGAGCCGTTGTGAACAGCCTCTTCAGGGCCAAAAGGCGGCTTCTGCCTCCGTGGTCCAGGAGAAGGGGCGGAGGTTGGAGGTGAGTGCAGTGAGGGGGGCGGCCACACGGCTGAACCCCCTGATGAAGCGCCGGTAGAAGTTTGCAAACCCCAGGAAGCGCTGGAGTTGCGTCCTGTTAGTGGGCCGTGCCCACTCCTCCACCGCTCGGGTCTTCCTGGGGTCAGTGCGGACGAGCCCCTTCTCCACGATGTGGCCAAGGAACTCCACGGAGGCGGAGTGGAACACGCACTTCTCGGCTTTCACGAAGAGCCTGTTCTCCAGCAGCCGTTGGAGGACCAGGCGGACATGCTGGTGGTGTTCCTCCTCAGTCCTGGAGAACACGAGGATGTCATCCAGGTACACCACCGCGAACGTGTTCAGCATGTCCCGGAGCACGTCGTTGACCAACGCCTGGAAGACGGCCGGGGCGTTGGTGAGGCCGAAGGGCATAACGAGGTATTCGAAATGCCTTAGGTGGGTGTTGAAGGCCGTCTTCCATTCATCCCCTTCCCGGATGCGCACCAGGTGGTACGCGCTGCGCAGGTCCAGCTTCGTGAACACCGTGGCGTGAGTGAGTAGCTCGAACCTGGAACTCATAAGGGGGAGTGGATATTTATTTTTCACCGTGATGTTATGTAGCATTCGATAATCTATGTAAGGCCTCAGGCTGCCCTCCTTCTTTGCCACAAAAAAGAAGTCCGCTGCCACCGGGGAAGACGAGGGCCTTATGATTCCTGAGGCCAGGGACTCTGTGATATAATTGCGCATAGCCTCCTTCTCCGGGACGGAGATGTTATGCAACCGACCGGTGGGAAGGGCGGCCCCGGGAAAGAGATCAATGGCACAATCATAGGGACGGTGAGGGGGGAGGGAAAGTGCACTGTCTTTACTAAATCTACTACTACTTTCGGCTGCTCCCGTTAGGGGTCGCCACAGCGGATCATCCGTTTCCATTTCTTCCTGTCTTCTGCGTCTTCCTCTGTCACACCAGCCACCTGCATGTCTTCCCTCACCACATCCATAAACCTCCTCTTTGGCCTTCCTCTTCTCCTCTTCCCTGGCAGCTCCATATTCAGCATCCTTCTCCCAATATACTCAGCATCTCTCCTCCACACATGTCCAAGCCATCTCAATCTTGCCTCTCTTGCTTTGTCTCCAAACCGTCCAACCTGAGCGGTCCCTCTAATATAATCGTTCCTAATCCTGTCCTTCTTCGTTACTCCCAGTGAAAATCTTAGCATCTTCAACTCTGCCACCTCCAGCTCCGCCTCCTGTCTTTTCGTCAGTGCCACTGTCTCCAAACCATATAACATAGCTGGTCTCACAACCATCTTGTAAACTTTCCCTTTAACTCTTGCTGGTACCCTTCTGTCGCAAATCACTCCTGACACACTTCTCCACCCACTCCAACCTGCCTGCACTCTCTTTTTCACCTCTCTACTGCACTCCCCGTTACTTTGGACAGTTGACCCCAAGTATTTAAACTCAGATGTCTTTGTCACCTCCACTCCTTGCATCCTGACCATTCCACTGTCCTCTCTCTCATTCACGCATAGGTATTCCGTCTTGCTCCTACTGACTTTCATTCCTCTTCTCTCTAGTGCATACCTCCACCTCTCCAGGCTCTCCTCAACCTGCACCCTACTCTCACTACAGATCACAATGTCATCCGCGAACATCATCGTCCATGGAGACTCCTGCCTGATCTTGTCCGTCAACCTGTCCATCACCATTGCAAACAAGAAAGGGCTAAGAGCCGATCCTTGATGTAATCCCACCTCCACCTTGAACCCATCCGTCATTCCAACCGCACACCTCACCATTGTCACACTTCCCTCATACGTATCCTGCACCACTCCTACATACTTCTCTGCAACTCCTGACTTCCTCATACAATACCACACCTCCTCTCTCGGTACTCTGTCATAAGCTTTCTCTAAATCTACAAAGACACAATGCAACTCTTTCTGGCCTTCTCTATACTTCTCAATCAACATTCTCAAAGCAAACATCGCATCTGTGGTGCTCTTTCGTGGCATGAAACCATACTGCTGCTCGCTGATCGTCACCTCTCCTCTTAACCTAGCTTCTATTACTCTTTCCCAAATCTTCATGCTGTGGCTGATCAACTTTATACCTCTGTAGTTGTTACAGTTCTGCACATCGCCCTTGTTCTTGAAAATCGGTACCAGTATGCTTCTTCTCCACTCCTCAGGCATCCTCTCACTTTCCAGGATTGTGTTAAACAATCTAGTTAGAAAGTCCACTGCCATCTCTCCTAAACATCTCCATGCCTCCACAGGTATGTCATCAGGACCAACTGCCTTTCCATTCTTCATCCTCTTCATAGCTGCCCTCACTTCCTCCTTGCTAATCCGCTGAACTTCCTGATTCACTATCCCTACATCATCCAACCTTCTCTCTCTCTCATTTTCTTCATTCATCAGCCCCTCAAAGTATTCCTTCCACCTTCTTAGCACACTCTCCTCGCTTGTCAGCACATTTCCATCTCTATCCTTGATCGCCCTAACTTGCTGCACATCCTTTGCAGCTTGGTCCCTCTGTCTAGCCAATCGGTACAAGTCCTTTTCTCCTTCCTTAGTGTCTAATCTGTCATACAACTCACCATACGCCTTTTCCTTTGCCTTTGCCACCTCTCTCTTTGCTTTACGCTGCATCTCCTTGTACTCCTGTCTACTTTCTTCATCTCTCTGACTATCCCACTTCTTCTTTGCCAACCTTTTCCTCTGTATAATTTGCTGTACTTCCTCATCCCACCACCAAGTCTCCTTGTCTTCCTTTCTCTGTCCTGATGACACACCAAGTACCTTCCTAGCTGTCTCCCTCACTCTTTCTGCAGTGGTTTTCCAGCCATCTGGCAACTCTTTACTACCACCCAGTGCCTGTCTTAACTCCTGCCTGAACTCCACACAACAGTCTTCCTTCTTCAACTTCCACCATTTGATCTTCGGCTGTGTCTTCACTCGCTTCCTCTTCTTGGTCTCCAAAGTCATCCTACAGACCACCATCCGATGCTGCCTGGCTACGCTCTCCCCTGTCACCACCTTGCAGTCTCCAATCCCTTTTAGATGGTGCCTTCTACATAAGATATAGTCCACCTGTGTGCACTTCCCTCCACTCTTGTACGTCACCCTGTGTTCCTCCCTCTTCTTGAAATATGTATTCACCACAGCCATTTCCATCCTTTTCGCAAAATCGACCACCATCTGTCCTTCCACATTTCTCTTCTTGACTCCATACTTTCCCATCACCTCCTCATCACCTCTGTTCCCTTCACCAACATGTCCATTGAAGTCCGCTCCAATCACCACTCTCTCCTCCTTGGGTACCCTCTCCACCATGTCGTCCAACTCATTCCAGAATTCTTCTTTTTCATCCATCTCACACCCAACTTGCGGGGCATATACGCTGATAACATTCAGCAATAAACCTTCAATTTCCAGCTTCATACTCATCACTCTGTCTGACACTCTCTTCACCTCCAGCACGCTCTTGACATACTCTTCCTTCAGAATTACCCCTACCCCATTTCTCCTCCCATTCACACCATGGTAGAAGAGTTTGAACCCACCTCCGATACTCCTGGCCTTACTCCCCTTCCACCTGGTCTCTTGCACACACAGTATGCCTACCTTTCTTCTTTCCATCATGTCAGCCAGCTCTCTCCCTTTACCAGTCATAGTGCCAACATTCAAAGTTCCAACTCTCACCTCCACATGCCTACCCTTCCTCCTCTCTAGCTGCCTCTGGACATGCTTTCCTCCTCTCCTTCTCCTTCGCCCAACAGTAGCATAGTTTCCACCGACACCCTGCTGGTTAACAGTACCGGTGGCGGTCGTTGGTAACCCGGGCCTCGACCGATCCGGTATGTAAGTCTTATTTATGATCCGCATATTTGATTTGGCAAAGATTTTACGCCGGATGCCCTTCCTGACGCAACCCTCCCCATTTGTCCGGGCATGGGACCGGCACTAAGGATGCACTGGCTTGTGCATCCTCAGTGGCTGGGTTGCACTGTCTTTACTAAATAAATACAGGGGCTAAATCGTGATAAATGGGAGGAACACCAGTGAGATCCGTGGGAGGAGGCACGGGTCTGAGGCCGCTGGACGGGGAGTGGGCGGAGCGAAGGCAGTTGGCATGACACGCAACGCTCCAACCCAAAATCCGCCCAGTAGACCAAGAGATGTAGGGATCGTGCCGTTCCAACCACGGTCTTCCTAACACCAGGGGCGCTGTGGGGGCGTGCAAAACCAAGAAACGGATAGCTTCCACGTGATTACCCGAAAGGGTGAGGGTGAGGGAAGCAGTGCTATGTGTGATCTTACCAAGTGAACGACCATCTAGGGCTTGGGCTGTGAGGGGTGTGTCTAGGGGGACGAGTGGAATGCCGGCCTGCCGGGCCAGCGAGATGTCCATCAAACACTCGTCCGCCCCCGAATCCAGGAGTGCACCAACAGACAGTGAGTCGTTACCCCAGGTGAGAGTGACCGGAAAAAGGTGGTTGTGCTCCTTCTTGGGCTGGGGCTGAGGAAGGGTCGTCAGGCTCACTAGGACACCCCTCACTAGTGAGCCGGGCCTTTTTGGGCGAGTCGGGCAGGCCTTGATGTAGTGGCCCGACCTCCCGCAGTAGAGGCAGAGGTGGCCACGCATCCTCTGCTCCCTAACCTCCAGCGGGAGCCGTGACCGACCCAACTGCATGGGCTCCTCCTCCGGCCTGGATCCAGAAGCCACCCAGGGTTGCGAGGGGGAGTGTGAGGGTGGAGAGAGCCCACGGGACGCTGACCCAGGGAAGGCACCGGTAGAACGGACGGGGGTTGGTCTATGGGAGGGGCCAGCGCGAGGGGCGCGTTCCTGGCGCCGCTCCTGCAGCCGTTCGTCCATCTGGAGGGCGAGGGTGACGAGCTCGTTGAAGAAGGCAGGGCGGTCCCGAACGATGAGATCTTTGATGGGGTCGCTCAGCCCCCTCCTGTACGCGCACTTGAGCGCAGTGTCATCCCACCCACTGTCTGCCGCGAGTATCCTTACCTCCAAGGAATAATCTGCCACCGACCTGGCTCCCTGTTGGATGGAATGGAGGCGGCCGGCAGCGTCCTGCCCGTCAGCTGGGTGGTCGAACACCAGATTAAACTCGCGGCGGAAGGCACAATAGTCCGAGGCGAGCTGCTCGGTAAGGCCTACCGCCGCTATGGCCCAGCTGAGGGCTTTGCCGGTGAGGAGGGACATGACAAGGGCTACCTTGGTCTCTCCTGTCCTATACCTGGCTGGCTGGTGTTTGAACAGGAGCTCACACTGACCAAGGAAACCCCTGCACAGCTCGAACTCCCCACCGAAGGCCTTCGGGCAGGGGAGGTTAGGCTCGCACCAGGGGTCCAGTGGGGGTTGACTCGGAGGAGGGGGAACGTCGGGACCAGGAACGGGGAAACAGAAGGCCGAGCTGGGGGCAGAGACCGAGGCCAGGGCAGGGTGGTCACTCATCCTGGAGACCGCTGTGGAGAGTGCAGGGATCTGCGCGGTGAGGGCATCTAACGCGCTCGTCGCGGCCTGGGAGCCGGACTGAAGATCGCTGACCTCTCCGGTGACACGGGTGAAGGCAGTAGTAAGCTCTGAGCGGAGAGAGGCAAGTTGGCAACTGTGACTTCTTACTACTGCCTCTAGGGGGACGGGGCTCTGGGGCGTCACAGGGACCGTCCGCTCCTTGGGTTTGCCTGGGTCCATAATGGCTCCGACGTTCTGTTGTGCTCGCGCACCAGAACCTGACCCGTGTGGCGAAACCCAAGACAGACAGACACGAGATGACTTCTAAATCTACAAAGGGGGGTTTTATTGTGGGAGGGAAATGTATGGTGAAAAAGGCGTTCTGTTAGTGGGATGTGTGAATAAACTATGTGTGGTGTCCCGTGGTTTGCGTGTATAACTATGCGTGAGTGTTTTTAGCCTATGTGTGGTGTGGTATGTAAATGACCAGGAGGTGTTGAAAAAATGTGCGTGCACCTGGCAAGAAAGTCCAGTCCGTGATCCAAGAGGGGTTGTCCGAGAAAGTCCAGGTCCGAGATCCGGGAAGTCGAGTCCGAAGGGAGGGGTCCAGATAGAGGGACAAGGGGGGAGATCGCAGGAGAGGTCCGGGGAGAAAACGTGAAGGTCGCTGGGGACGAGGGAGATGCGGAAATCGCGGAGGGAGAGTCTTGGGAGGAAACAGAGACACGAAGATAAGACACTGGGGAATAAACAGAATGCAAGGAACGCTGGAGGGCTTGTCAGAACTTTACCTCAGGGTTCAGTACGTCGAAGCACAGAGAGACGTTCTGGGAGGCTTCTTGTAGAAGGCTGCCTGATTTCCACAGGTGTGCCTGATGGATGATGGCAAACACCTGGTGCAGTGCAGCGCTCGTCTCCTCAGAGCGCGAGCCGAGCGCTGGGATGTTTCCGGCACGTCCGAGCTGGGGGAGTGGCTTGAACGTGCCGGGGAGGCAGCTCGGGGCGGTGTAACCACAACACTCACCTCTGCAAACATTTCCTGGTCGGCCTGCAGGACGGAGTTAGGAAAGCCATAGAAACACACTGCGTAGGATACGGAAAGAGACGACTGGAAGACTTGCTGAGACATGCTGATCATGCCCACGATCAAATGCAGAAAAAGGAAGAAGAACAGAAGGCAAGTCAGGCTCAGGACAAACATCGCACCTCTCTCTCTCTCCTCCATGGTGCCGCAGCGGCTTCCTTCACCCTACTAACCTGTGCAACAGGACAGACCCGGGGACCGTTCACGATGTCAGAACCCGTGACAACACGCCCAGCCCAGCGGCCCCCAACCGGGTGACGACTGCTGCTTCACATGTGGCCAGCCCGGTCACTGGGCTGAAGACTGTCCACTCCGTCAAGGGCATCAACCAAAGGCGCGGAAGAGGCCGAGGATGGAGCAACGGACCTCACAACCAGTGGGCCCCACGGGGAGGCTCATACCGGGGTTCGGACTGACAGGCGACACGGGAGGAGGAGGTGGGGGTCCTGGACACATCTGCTGCCACATCAGGTCGTATGAATGCACAGACACAACCAAATACACTGATTTGCAATGAAGACTCTGCTTTGCTGTTAGCTTCCCCAGTTGGACAGTATGTATCTCATGAGCTAGCTTTCCGAAAACTGCCAATGATAACCTTGCGTCTTGCAAATGCTGAGCTGCCTTTCTTGTTAGACACGGGAGCCACACGAACGGTGGTGAGAACCGCCTATCGGCCGGCCACGGTTAACACGGAGCGGCCAAACGTTCCTCTCCACTGTTGCGAGTGGTACGTGTGTCACGGAGCCATTATCCGTTCCTGTGCGCTTGTTTGCCTGGATGACAGCTCATCAACAAAATTGCCTGTTTTAATTTCTGATAACTGCCCATTTAATTTGCTGGATAGAGATGGCATGATCCAACTGGGCATCTCTGTTGTTTCCACCTCATCAGGGCTGTACATCACTTCGCTACCAGCAGTGAATATTTTTTTGCATACACATAACCCCGCCCTCCCTCTACGGGTCTACATGTGGGCTCCTACCGCCTCCCAATACACACAGTGGCTCTGCTCCCTTGCTCACACACCACAACAGGGGACGCATCGACCTACATGACAACGGACAACCTACACTGCACCGCTCATGTCACGTGTACATTAGACACCGACCAAACTGCGTTGTTTTCGGTTGATGACTCGGTCCCGCACGTCTCCTTGGTAAAACCACGGGGTTCCCAGTGGACAGATACGGGTCCACTCGCGCGACAAGCTTCTCTGGCGTCAGATTGGCTTCCCGCCGACTCTTCACGCGACTGGTACCCCTCACTAAAATTATACCGGGTAGACGTCAGCGCCACCGTTGCGGTGACGCCACGAATGTTGGCTCTTTCCGCCCCCTCACCATCAGTGACTGAGGCCCATACACACACACACACACTGCACTTGCTCCGCAGCTTCACAACATCCCCTCCCATCTTTGGGCTGACGGGAAATAGGATGTAGGTCTCATACGTAATTGTGAGCCCGTCATCATTACCCCGAAATCCGACTTCCGTCCCCACCAACCTCAGTACCCTTTGAAACCGGAAGCGGTTAATGGCATCTGCCCTGTATTCAATGCCTTGCGTGTCAAGGGCATAATTGTCCCTTGCCCCACCTCCCCGGTTTCCACTCCCATCTTCCCCGCGAAGAAGATACGCCCACCCGGACAGCCCACTGAATGGAGGTTCGTTCAAGACCTTCAGGCAGTAAATGCAGCTGTCAGGGCCCGCACGCCCTGCGTCCCCAATCCCTACACCCTTATGTCTCAGGTTCCCCCTTCTGCACGGCGGTTTACCGTTGTGGACCTTGCCAACGCTTTCTTCAGCGTCCCTGTTCTGGTTTGCGTTCCTATTTGACGGTCGGCCTTACACATGGACAAGGCTGTGTCAGGGCTATTGTGAAAGCCCCACGATCTACAACGGGGCGCTTCGAGACAGCCTTAGCACACTTACGCTGACGCGCGGCTCAACCCTATGGCAGTACGTCGACGACCTCCTGCTTTGTGCCCCCACCACAACGCAGTGCAGCCGTGACTCGGTCTCTCTCTTACGCCATCTGGCCCAAGAAGGTCACCAAGCTAGTCTCTCCAAACTCCAATTTTGTCAACAACACGTCACTTTCCTCGGACACACGGTCCTATAACTCTAACCCTAACCCGTCTCTGGAAAAAACACACTGTCCCTTTTTTTCTTTTTTTTTTCTTTTTTTCTCCCCCTTTCTGTTTTTTTCCGTCTATGGGGAGGGCGCTCGTTTGCCGGATGTCGCGTCACGTTTCCCGTGACAACGGCGTGGGGGGCCGCCTTTTCCGGAGAGCGTGCCATCTACCGGAGGTGGTGTCATATTTCCCAGTTTATATTTAGAGGCGGAGCTCCATTCTCTCTTTTCGACGGAGTCCGGCAGAACTACGTCGCCCGCTGTTCGGTGAGTTGGACTAATGTTGGCTATTTTTTCGATTGTTAATTTGATTTTTACGAGCCTTAGAAGGCCACCGAGATGCCGCCCGGTCATTTTATTGTTGGAGGGAAATGTATGGTGAAAAAGGCGTTCTGTTAGTGGGATGTGTGAATAAACTATGTGTGGTGTCCCGTGGTTTGCGTGTATAACTATGCGTGAGTGTTTTTAGCCTATGTGTGGTGCGGTATGTAAATGACCAGGAGGTGTTGAAAAAATGTGCGTGCACCTGGCAAGAAAGTCCAGTCCGTGATCCAAGAGGGGTTGTCCGAGAAAGTCCAGGTCCGAGATCCGGGAAGTCGAGTCCGAAAGGAGGGTTCCAGATAGAGGGACAAGGGGGGAGATCGCAGGAGAGGTCCGGGGAGAAAACGTGAAGGTCGCTGGGGACGAGGGAGACGCGGGGAGCCGTGGAAATCGCGGAGGGAGAGTCTTGGGAGGAAACAGAGACAGGAAGGTAAGACACTGGGGAATAAACAGAATGCAAGGAACGCTGGAGGGCTTGTCAGAACTTTACCGCAGGGTTCAGTACGTCGAAGCACAGAGAGACGTTCTGGGAGGCTTCTTGTAGAAGGCTGCCTGATTGCCACAGGTGTGCCTGATGGATGATGGCAAACACCTGGTGCAGTGCAGCGCTCGGGATGTTTCCGGCACGTCCGAGCTGGGGGAGTGGCTTGAACGTGCCGGGGAGGCAGCTCGGGGCGGTGTAACCACAACAGGACCCCCCCTCCTACGGGAGACACCGGGCGACCGTCCGATGGCGTTGGGGTGGGCCCGATAGAACTCCTCCAGGAGTGCGGGGTCGGCCAGGTAGGACCGGGGAACCCAGCTGCGGTCCTCGGGCCCATAGCCAACCCAGTCCACCAGGTATTGGTACCCACGCCCCCGGCGGCGTACGGCGAGCAGCTGGTCGACATCCCAGACCATGTCACCACCGTCGAGGATCCTGGGGGGTGGAGGAGCTTGGACAGGGGGAGACAGGGGGCTGGTGGCTACCGGTTTGAGGCGCGAGACATGGAAGACGGGATGGATCTTGAGTGAGGTAGGGAGATGGAGACGCACCGCCGAAGGGTTGACGATGCGGTCGATGGTGTAGGGACCGACGTAGCGGGGAGCCAGCTTCCGGTTGATGGTAGGGAAGGGCAGGTCCCGGGCCAGGAGCCATACCTTCTGGCCAGGTCGATAAGCTGGAGCCGGCACTCTCCGCCGGTTGGCGCTGCGCCGGGCCCGCTCTGTAGCTCGCAACAGAGCGGCCCGGGCGGTCTACCAAACGAGATGGGCCTTCGTGGACGGGACCGCCACCTCCAACTCCTGATGGGGGAACAGAGGAGGTTGATAGCCAAGAGAACACTCGAAGGGGGACAAACCGGTAGCCGAACTCTCCATGGAGTTGAACGAGTACTCCACCCAGGGCAGGTACTTGCTCCAGGAGGCGGGGTTGCTGGTGGTAACGCAACGCAAAGCCGCCTCCAGGGCTTGATTGGCCCGCTCTGCCTGCCCATTGGTCTGGGGGTGATACCCGGAGGAGAGGCTGACCGTGGCCCCAATCCCCTTACAGAAGGCCTGCCATACCTTCGAAGTGAACTGGGGACCACGGTCAGAGACAATGTCCAGGGGAATCCCATGGGGTCGGACGAAGTGGGAGACGAGAAGGTCCGCCGTCTCGGCTGCAGAGGGGAGTTTGGTGAGGGCAACAAAGGGGACGGCCTTGGAAAACCGGTCGACAATGGTCAGAATGGTGTCATTGCCTTGCGACACGGGGAGGCCAGTTACAAAGTCCAAGGCAATGTGGGACCAAGGTCGGCCGGGGACAGGAAGGGGGCGCAGGAGACCTGCTGGAGGGCGATGGAGAGCCTTGCTGCGGGCGCAGGTGGTGCAGGCTGCCACGAATTCTCTGGTGTCTGCCTCCATGGTGGGCCACCAGAAACCCCTGCGGATGAAGGCCGCCGTTCGGTAGACACCGGGGTGGCAAGCAAGATGGCTGGAGTGGCCCCACTCCAGCACCTGGGGCCGGACACAGGGAGGCACAAATAGCCGGTTCCGGGGTCCATTGCGTGGGTCGGGTTGGGCGCGCTGGGCCCTTCTCACCACCGATGGCCCAGGTGACGACACCCACCACCCGGGCCGGGGGAAGGATGGTGTCTGGGGCGTCAGGGGACCCCTCGGGAAACAGACGGGAGAGGGCGTCTGCCCTGACGTTCTTGGTGCCCGGGCGGTAGGTGAGGGTGAAGTCGAACCGGCTGAAGAAGAGAGCCCAGCGCGCCTGCCTGGGGTTGAGCCTCTTAGCCGTCCGCACGTAGGTCAGGTTCTTGTGATCGGACCATACGATGAACGGCTGCCCTGCTCCCTCCAGCCAGTGTCTCCACTCCTCTAGGGCGGCGTGGACGGCCAGCAACTCCCTGTTGCCGATGTCGTAATTCTTCTCCGCAGGACTGAAACGCCGGGAGAAGAAGGCGCACGGGTGGATCTTCTGGTCCTCCTCCGACCGCTGGGAGAGGACGGCTCCGATGCCCGTGTCCGATGCGTCCACCTCCACGATGAACTGCCTGCACGGGTCCGGGTGGGCGAGCACCGGAGCCGTTGTGAACAGCCTCTTCAGGGCCAAAAGGCGGCTTCTGCCTCCGTGGTCCAGGAGAAGGGGCGGAGGTTGGAGGTGAGTGCAGTGAGGGGGGCGGCCACACGGCTGAACCCCCTGATGAAGCGCCGGTAGAAGTTTGCAAACCCCAGGAAGCGCTGGAGTTGCGTCCTGTTAGTGGGCCGTGCCCACTCCTCCACCGCTCGGGTCTTCCTGGGGTCAGTGCGGACGAGCCCCTTCTCCACGATGTGGCCAAGGAACTCCACGGAGGCGGAGTGGAACACGCACTTCTCGGCTTTCACGAAGAGCCTGTTCTCCAGCAGCCGTTGGAGGACCAGGCGGACATGCTGGTGGTGTTCCTCCTCAGTCCTGGAGAACACGAGGATGTCATCCAGGTACACCACCGCGAACGTGTTCAGCATGTCCCGGAGCACGTCGTTGACCAACGCCTGGAAGACGGCCGGGGCGTTGGTGAGGCCGAAGGGCATAACGAGGTATTCGAAATGCCTTAGGTGGGTGTTGAAGGCCGTCTTCCATTCATCCCCTTCCCGGATGCGCACCAGGTGGTACGCGCTGCGCAGGTCCAGCTTCGTGAACACCGTGGCGTGAGTGAGTGGCTCGAACGTGGAACTCATAAGGGGGAGTGGATATTTATTTTTCACCGTGATGTTATGTAGCATTCGATAATCTATGTAAGGCCTCAGGCTGCCCTCCTTCTTTGCCACAAAAAAGAAGTCCGCTGCCACCGGGGAAGACGAGGGCCTTATGATTCCTGAGGCCAGGGACTCTGTGATATAATTGCGCATAGCCTCCTTCTCCGGGACGGAGAGGTTATGCAACCGACCGGTGGGAAGGGCGGCCCCGGGAAAGAGATCTATGGCACAATCATAGGGACGGTGAGGGGGGAGGGAAAGTGCACTGTCTTTACTAAATACAGGGGCTAAATCGTGATAAATGGGAGGAACACCAGTGAGATCCGTTGGAGGAGGCACGGGTCTGAGGCCGCTGGACGGGGAGTGGGCGGAGCGAAGGCAGTTGGCATGACACGCAACGCTCCAACCCAAAATCCGCCCAGTAGACCAAGAGATGTAAGGATCGTGCCGTTCCAACCACGGTCTTCCTAGCACCAGGGGCGCTGTGGGGGCGTGCAAAACCAAGAAACGGATAGCTTCCACGTGATTACCCGAAAGGGTGAGGGTGAGGGAAGCAGTGCTATGTGTGATCTTACCAAGTGAACGACCATCTAGGTCTTGGGCTGTGAGGGGTGTGTCTAGGGGGACGAGTGGAATGCCGGCCTGCCGGGCCAGCGAGATGTCCATCAAACACTCGTCCGCCCCCAAATCCAGGAGTGCACCAACAGACAGTGAGTCGTTACCCCAGGTGAGAGTGACCGGAAAAAGGTGGTTGTGCTCCTTCTTGGGCTGGGGCTGAGGAAGGGTCGTCAGGCTCACTAGGACACCCCTCACTAGTGAGCCGGGCCTTTTTGGGCGAGTCGGGCAGGCCTTGATGTAGTGGCCCGACCTCCCGCAGTAGAGGCAGAGGTGGCCACGCATCCTCTGCTCCCTAACCTCCAGCGGGAGCCGTGACCGACCCAACTGCATGGGCTCCTCCTCCGGCCTGGATCCAGAAGCCACCCAGGGTTGCGAGGGGGAGTGTGAGGGTGGAGAGAGCCCACGGTACGCTGACCCAGGGAAGGCACCGGTAGAACGGACGGGGGTTAGTCTATGGGAGGGGCCAGCGCGCGGGGCGCGTTCCTGGCGCCGCTCCTGCAGCCGTTCGTCCATCTGGAGGGCGAGGGTGACGAGTTCGTTGAAGGAGGCAGGGCGGTCCCGAACGATGAGATCTTTGAACGGGTCGCTCAGCCCCCTCCTGTACGCGCTCTTGAGCGCTTTGTCATCCCACCCACTGTCTGCCGCGAGTATCCTTACCTCCAAGGAATAATCTGCCACCGACCTGGCTCCCTGTTGGATGGAATGGAGGCGGCCGGCAGCGTCCTGCCCGTCAGCTGGGTGGTCGAACACCAGATTGAACTCGCGGCGGAAGGCACCATAGTCCGAGGCGAGCTGCTCGGTAAGGCCTACCGCCGCTATGGCCCAGCTGAGGGCTTTGCCGGTGAGGAGGGACATGACAAGGGCTGCCTTGGTCTCTCCTGTCCTATACCTGGCTGGCTGGTGTTTGAACAGGAGCTCACACTGACCAAGGAAACCCCTGCACAGCTCGAACTCCCCACCGAAGGCCTTGGGGCAGGGGAAGTTAGGCTCGCACCGGGGGTCCAGTGGGGGTTGACTCGGAGGAGGGGGAACGTCGGGACCAGGAACGGGGAAACCGAAGGCCGAGCTGGGGGCAGAGACCGAGGCCAGGGCAGGGTGGTCGCTCATCCTGGAGACCGCTGTGGAGAGTGCAGCGATCTGCGCGGTGAGGGCATCTAACGCGCTCGTCACGGCCTTGGAGCCGGACTGAAGATCGCTGATCTCTGCGGTGACACGAGTGAAGGCAGTAGTGAGCTCTGAGCGGAGAGAGGCAAGTTGGCAACTGTGACTTCTTACTACTGCCTCTAGGGGGACGGGGCTCTGGGGCGTCACAGGGACCGTCCGCTCCTTGGGTTTGCCTGGGTCCATAATGGCTCCGACGTTCTGTTGTGCTCGCGCACCAGAACCTGACCCGTGTGGCGAAACCCAAGACAGACAGACACGAGATGACTTCTAAGTCTACAAAGGGGGGTTTTATTGTGGGAGGGAAATGTATGGTGAAAAAGGCGTTCTGTTAGTGGGATGTGTGAATAAACTATGTGTGGTGTCCCGTGGTTTGCGTGTATAACTATGTGTGAGTGTTTTTAGCCTATGTGTGGTGTGGTATGTAAATGACCAGGAGGTGTTGAAAAAATGTGCGTGCACCTGGCAAGAAAGTTCAGTCTGTGATCCAAGAGGGGTTGTCCGAGAAAGTCCAGGTCCGAGATCCGGGAAGTCGAGTCCGAAAGGAGGGGTCCAGATAGAGGGACAAGGGGGGAGATCGCAGGAGAGGTCCGGGGAGAAAACGTGAAGGTCGCTGGGGACGAGGGAGACGCGGGGAGCCGTGGAAATCGCGGAGGGAGAGTCTTGGGAGGAAACAGAGACACGAAGATAAGACACTGGGGAATAAACAGAATGCAAGGAACGCTGGAGGGCTTGTCAGAACTTTACCTCAGGGTTCAGTACGTCGAAGCACAGAGAGACGTTCTGGGAGGCTTCTTGTAGAAGGCTGCCTTATTTCCACAGGTGTGCCTGATGGATGATGGCAAACACCTGGTGCAGTGCAGCGCTCGTCTCCTCAGAGCGCGAGCCGAGCGCTGGGATGTTTCCGGCACGTCCGAGCTGGGGGAGTGGCTTGAACGTGCCGGGGAGGCAGCTCGGGGCGGTGTAGCCACAACACTCACCTCTGCAAACATTTCCTGGTCGGCCTGCAGGACGGAGTTAGGAAAGCCATAGAAACACACTGCGTAGGATACGGAAAGAGACGACTGGAAGACTTGCTGAGACATGCTGATCATGCCCACGATCAAATGCAGAAAAAGGAAGAAGAACAGAAGGCAAGGCAGGCTCAGGACAAACATCGCACCTCTCTCTCTCTCCTCCATGGTGCCGCAGCGGCTTCCTTCACCCTACTAACCTGTGCAACAGGACAGACCCGGGGACCGTTCACGATGTCAGAACCCGTGACAACACGCCCAGCCCAGCGGCCCCCAACCGGGTGACGACTGCTGCTTCACATGTGGCCAGCCCGGTCACTGGGCTGAAGACTGTCCACTCCGTCAAGGGCATCAACCAAAGGCGCGGAAGAGGCCGAGGATGGAGCAACGGACCTCACAACCAGTGGGCCCCACGGGGAGGCTCATACCGGAGTTCGGACTGACAGGCGACACGGGAGGAGGAGGGGGGGGTCCTGGACACATCTGCTGCCACATCAGGTCGTATGAATGCACAGACACAACCAAATACACTGATTTGCAATGAAGACTCTGCTTTGCTGTTAGCTTCCCCAGTTGGACAGTATGTATCTCATGAGCTAGCTTTCCGAAAACTGCCAATGATAACCTTGCGTCTTGCAAATGCTGAGCTGCCTTTCTTGTTAGACACGGGAGCCACACGAACGGTGGTGAGAACCGCCTATCGGCCGGCCACGGTTAACACGGAGCGGCCAAACGGTCCTCTCCACTGTTGCGAGTGGTAGGTGTGTCACGGAGCCATTATCCATTCCTGTGCGCTTGTTTGCCTGGATGACAGCTCATCAACAAAATTGCCTGTTTTAATTTCTGATAACTGCCCATTTAATTTGCTGGATACAGATGGCATGATCCAACTGGGCATCTCTGTTGTTTCCACCTCATCAGGGCTGTACATCACTTCGTTACCAGCAGCGAATATTTTTTTGCATACACATAACCCCGCCCTCCCTCTACGGGTCTACATGTGGGCTCCTACCGCCTCCCAATACACACAGTGGCTCTGCTCCCTTGCTCACACACCACAACAGGGGACGCATCGACCTACATGACAGCGGACAACCTACACTGCACCGCTCATGTCACGTGTACATTAGACAAAGACCAAACTGCGTTGTTTTCGGTTGATGACTCGGTCCCGCACGTCTCCTTGGTAAAACCACGGGGTTCCCAGTGGACAGATACGGGTCCACTCGCGCGACAAGCTTCTCTGGCGTCAGATTGGCTTCCCGCCGACTCTTCACGCGACTGGTACCCCTCACTAAAATTATACCGGGTAGACGTCAGCGCCACCGTTGCGGTGACGCCACGAATGTTGGCTCTGTCCGCCCCCTCACCGTCAGTGACTGAGGCCCATACACTGGCACACACACACACACTGCACTTGCTCCGCAGCTTCACAACATCCCCTCCCATCTTTGGGCTGACGGGAAATAGGATGTAGGTCTCATACGTAATTGTGAGCCCGTCATCATTACCCCGAAATCCGACTTCCGTCCCCACCAACCTCAGTACCCTTTGAAACCGGAAGCGGATAATGGCATCTGCCCTGTATTCAATGCCTTGCGTGTCAAGGGCATAATTGTCCCTTGCCCCACCTCCCCGGTTTCCACTCCCATCTTCCCCGCGAAGAAGATACGCCCACCCGGACAGCCCACTGAATGGAGGTTCGTTCAAGACCTTCAGGCAGTAAATGCAGCTGTCAGGGCCCGCACGCCCTGCGTCCCCAATCCCTACACCCTTATGTCTCAGGTTCCCCCTTCTGCACGGCGGTTTACCGTTGTGGACCTTGCCAACGCTTTCTTCAGCGTCCCTGTTCATCCTGACGGCCAGTTCTGGTTTGCGTTCCTATTTGACGGTCACATGGACAAGGCTGTGTCAGGGCGATTGTGAAAGCCCCACGATCTACAACGGGGCGCTTCGAGACAGCCTTAGCACACTTACGCTGACGCGCGGCTCAACCCTATGGCAGTACGTCGACGACCTCCTGCTTTGTGCCCCCACCACAACGCAGTGCAGCCGTGACTCGGTCTCTCTCTTACGCCATCTGGCCCAAGAAGGTCACCAAGCTAGTCTCTCCAAACTCCAATTTTGTCAACAACACGTCACTTTCCTCGGACACACGGTCCTATAACTCTAACCCTAACCCGTCTCTGGAAAAAACACACTGTCCCTTTTTTTCTTTTTTTTTTCTTTTTTTCCTCCCCCTTTCTGTTTTTTTCCGTCTGTGGGGAGGGCGCGCGTTTGCCGGATGTCGCGTCACGTTTCCCGTGACAACGGCGTGGGGGGCCGCCTTTTCCGGAGAGCGTGCCATCTACCGGAGGTGGTGTCATATTTCCCAGTTTATATTTAGAGGCGGAGCTCCATTTTCTCTTTTCGACGGAGTCCGGCAGAACTACGTCGCCCGCTGTTCGGTGAGTTGGACTAATGTTGGCTATTTTTTCGATTGTTAATTTGATTTTTACGAGCCTTAGAAGGCCACCGAGATGCCGCCCGGTCGTTTTATTGTGGGAGGGAAATGTATGGTGAAAAAGGCGTTCTGTTAGTGGGATGTGTGAATAAACTATGTGTGGTGTCTCGTGGTTTGCGTGTATAACTATGCGTGAGTGTTTTTAGCCTATGTGTGGTGCGGTATGTAAATGACCAGGAGGTGTTGAAAAAATGTGCGTGCACCTGGCAAGAAAGTCCAGTCCGTGATCCAAGAGGGGTTGTCCGAGAAAGTCCAGGTCCGAGATCCGGGAAGTCGAGTCGGAAGGGAGGGGTCCAGATAGAGGGACAAGGGGGGAGATCGCAGGAGAGGTCCGGGGAGAAAACGTGAAGGTCGCTGGGGACGAGGGAGACGCGGGGAGCCGTGGAAATCGCGGAGGGAGAGTCTTGGGAGGAAACAGAGACACGAAGATAAGACACTGGGGAATAAACAGAATGCAAGGAACGCTGGAGGGCTTGTCAGAACTTTACCGCAGGGTTCAGTACGTCGAAGCACAGAGAGACGTTCTGGGAGGCTTCTTGTAGAAGGCTGCCTGATTGCCACAGGTGTGCCTGATGGATGATGGCAAACACCTGGTGCAGTGCAGCGCTCGTCTCCTCAGAGCGCGAGCCGAGCGCTCGGATGTTTCCGGCACGTCCGAGCTGGGGGAGTGGCTTGAACGTGCCGGGGAGGCAGCTCGGGGCGGTGTCACCACAACAGGACCCCCCCTCCTACGGGAGACACCGGGCGACCGTCCGATGGCGTTGGGGTGGGCCCGATAGAACTCCAGGAGTGCGGGGTCGGCCAGGTAGGACCGGGGAACCCAGCTGCGGTCCTCGGGCCCATAGCCAACCCAGTCCACCAGGTATTGGTACCCACGCCCCCAGCTGCGTACGGCGAGCAGCTGGTCGACATCCCAGACCATGTCACCACCGTCGAGGACCCTGGGGGGTGGAGGAGCTTGGACAGGGGGAGACAGGGGGCTGGTGGCTACCGGTTTGAGGCGCGAGACATGGAGACGGGATGGATCTTGAGTGAGGTAGGGAGATGGAGACGCACCGCCGAAGGGTTGACGATGCGGTCGATGGTGTAGGGACCGACGTAGCGGGGAGCCAGCTTCCGGTTGAGGGTAGGGAAGGGCAGGTCCCGGGCCAGGAGCCATACCTTCTGGCCAGGTCGATAAGCTGGAGCCGGCACTCTCCGCCGGTTGGCGCTGCGCCGGGCCCGCTCTGTAGCTCGCAACATAGCGGCCCGGGCAGTCTTCCAAACGCGCCGACATCGGCGGAGATGGGCCCTCGTGGACGGGACCGCCACCTCCAACTCCTGATGGGGGAACAGAGGAGGTTGATAGCCAAGAGAACACTCGAAGGGGGACAAACCGGTAGCCGAACTCTCCATGGAGTTGAGCGAGTACTCCACCCAGGGCAGGTACTTGCTCCAGGAGGCGGGGTTGCTGGTGGTAACACAACGCAAAGCCGCCTCCAGGTGCTCTGCCTGCCCATTGGTCTGGGGGTGATACCCGGAGGAGAGGCTGACCGTGGCCCCAATCCCCTTACAGAAGGCCTGCCATACCTTCGAAGTGAACTGGGGACCACGGTCAGAGACAATGTCCAGGGGAATCCCATGGGGTCGGACGAAGTGGGAGACGAGAAGGTCCGCCGTCTCGGCTGCAGAGGGGAGTTTGGTGAGGGCAACAAAGTGGACGGCCTTGGAAAACCGGTCGACAATGGTCAGAATGGTGTCATTGCCTTGCGACACGGGGAGGCCAGTTACAAAGTCCATTGCAATGTGGGACCAAGGTCGGCCGGGGACAGGAAGGGGGCGCAGGAGACCTGCTGGAGGGCGATGGAGAGCCTTGCTCCGGGTGCAGGTGGTGCAGGCTGCCACGAACTCTCTGGTGTCTGCCTCCATGGTGGGCCACCAGAAACCCCTGCGGATGAAGGCCGCCGTTCAGTAGACACCGGGGTGGCAGGCAAGATGGCTGGAGTGGCCCCACTCCAGCACCTGGGGCCGGACACAGGGAGGCACAAATAGCCGGTTCCGGGGTCCATTGCCTGGGTCGGGCTGGGCGCGCCGGGCCCTTCTCACCACCGATTCGATGGCCCAGGTGACGACACCCACCACCCGGTCCGGGGGAAGGATGGTGTCTGGGGCGTCATGGGACCCCTCGGGAAACAGACGGGAGAGGGCGTCTGCCCTGACGTTATTGGTGCCCGGGCGGTAGGTGAGGGTGAAGTCGAACCGGCTGAAGAAGAGAGCCCAGCGCGCCTGCCTGGGGTTGAGCCTCTTAGCCGTCCGCACGTAGGTCAGGTTCTTGTGATCGGACCATACGATGAACGGCTGCCCTGCTCCCTCCAGCCAGTGTCTCCACTCCTCTAGGGCGGCGTGGACGGCCAGCAACTCCCTGTTGCCGATGTCGTAATTCTTCTCCGCAGGACTGAAACGCCGGGAGAAGAAGGCGCACGGGTGGATCTTCTGGTCCTCCTCCGACCGCTGGGAGAGGACGGCTCCGATGCCCGTGTCCGATGCGTCCACCTCCACGATGAACTGCCTGCACGGGTCCGGGTGGGCGAGCACCGGAGCCGTTGTGAACAGCCTCTTCAGGGCCAAAAGGCGGCTTCTGCCTCCGTGGTCCAGGAGAAGGGGCGGAGGTTGGAGGTGAGTGCAGTGAGGGGGGCGGCCACACGGCTGAACCCCCTGATGAAGCGCCGGTAGAAGTTTGCAAACCCCAGGAAGTGCTGGAGTTGCGTCCTGTTAGTGGGCCGTGCCCACTCCTCCACCGCTCGGGTCTTCCTGGGGTCAGTGCGGACGAGCCCCTTCTCTACGATGTGGCCAAGGAACTCCACGGAGGCGGAGTGGAACACGCACTTCTCGGCTTTCACGAAGAGCCTGTTCTCCAGCAGCCGTTGGAGGACCAGGCGGACATGCTGGTGGTGTTCCTCCTCAGTCCTGGAGAACACGAGGATGTCATCCAGGTACACCACCGCGAACGTGTTCAGCATGTCCCGGAGCACGTCGTTGACCAACGCCTGGAAGACGGCCGGGGCGTTGGTCAGGCCGAAGGGCAAAACGAGGTATTCGAAATGCCTTAGGTGGGTGTTGAAGGCCGTCTTCCATTCATCCCCTTCCCGGATGCGCACCAGGTGGTATGCGCTGCGCAGGTCCAGCTTCGTGAACACCGTGGCGTGAGTGAGTGGCTCGAACGTGGAACTCATAAGGGGGAGTGGATATTTATTTTTCACCGTGATGTTATGTAGCATTCGATAATCTATGTAAGGCCTCAGGCTGCCCTCCTTCTTTGCCACAAAAAAGAAGTCCGCTGCCACCGGGGAAGACGAGGGCCTTATGATTCCTGAGGCCAGGGACTCTGTGAATTTTGAGGGGAAAAAAAGAAAATAAAAGGGAAACAAGTGTTATGGCTCGCCCACCCCGCACCGTGGCCCGCCCACCCCACGCCGGCAGCCAATCGGCTCGTCAGGGCCGGGCTTAGTCATCAGGGCTGGGCTTAAGTTTGGTGGCCTCCCACGTGCCCGTTGTCAGTTCGTGTTGTTACCTCCCCGCAGTAGCGGCGACTCTCCTCTCACGGTCCTTTTCTCTACGAACTCATCCCAGCCCTTGGTTCATGTTTTTCCCTTGCAAGGTTTCCCCGTGGAAGTATCCTGCCTTGTTCCCGTTTGGATTACCCGCGAGTTTTTTCCCCCCTTGGACTTTCCGTTTTTTCCTTGTCGCTCATTGCCTTCCTATGTTTGAATAAAGTACGCCAGTTTTCGGCTAACCCCATCTCTGTCTGGTGTCGTGCGCTTGGGGTCTCCCACAAACTCTAACACACATGCTATTTTCATGAATTCCAGGTTCGTATCAGGCGCACCTGTTACCTATAGCATGCTATTCCCTGTAATTAAAACAAATATGTATCCCCCATAGACAAAGAAATGACCTGGATGATGCGATACCATGGCAATATTACCTGCAACTCACGGTTGTAGGTAATATTAATGTAACTAGTTATCGAAAAGAATACCGATGTTGGTTTTACTGAGCGGTTAATTGCTAAATGGTATAGCCTATACAGAATTTGGCGGACAAATGCTAACTAAGTCATGACAAAATAGCAGCCGAGAGAAGAAGAAGAAAAGTTGATGCTAGAATTGATCGGCCAGATGGAGGGGGGAGGGACCTCCGCTGCGCGCTCTGCTGTGATTCGTTGTTTTGTCATCAAATGCTCACAGCGAATCAACCAGTCACAGCAGCGTGTAGTTTCTGGCAGCTTTTTCAACATGGAGGAGGACTTCAGCTTATCTGATTGCAATCGCGCGAAATTCCGCGAATCAAATCTTTAAATATTCGGTCTGAACGTCAAGAAATGCGGTTACAACATCAGCGTGTCACAAAACATACATTTGTTTAACCATTTCGATAAAACTGCACTCGCGCGAATCAAATGTTTAAATATTCAGCTGTTGGGCGTTAGGGCTTACCAACCATATGTATATATTTTGTTGTAGATCTTGGTCTTAAATTCCGATCCAAGTGGCATTAAAAAGGTCTTAAAAAGTCTTAAAATTAACTTAGTGAAACCTGCAGATACCCTGTTCTTAGGCATGGCTTCCTACTGTGTCGCTTGTTCGTTCCGGCATTTGCAACCTTTGACAAACCCCTTCGGGCCCTCATTGACTCTCATGCACCCGCCTCACAGGTCCTCTTGTGGACCCCAGAGGCAACTAAAGCCTTTGAGGGACTGAAAGTCCAGCTCCAAATCGCACCAACTCTTGGCTATCCGGAGCCCGCTCAAGCATTCACTCAAACTGTGGATGAGCGCAACGGCTGCATGATCTCCGTCCTCTTGCAGTCAGTCTCATGGGGGACTGCAAGCTGCGCCCTGTGGCTTACTTCTCCGCCAAACTTGACCCGGTAGCGGCTGGCTTGCCTCGCTGCCTTCGAGCCGTCGCTGCTGCTGAAAAGGCTGTGATGGCCTCGCGAGACATCGTGGGGTACTCCGACGTTATTCTCCTGGTTCCCCATGCGGTCCCGGTCCTCCTACTTGAACAGAAAAGGTCACAGCTGTCCGCAGCCCGGTGGCTATGTTACAACACTGTGCTCCTTGACATGCCCACCATCACTGTCAAACATTGCGCTGTCCTTAACCCCGCCACCCTTCTTCCCTCACCAGACGATGGTGAACCACACGACTGCGTTGCAGCTGTCTCTGCTGTTTGTTCACCTCGGCCTGATCTCAGCTCCACTCCTCTTGCCAACCCTGCCGTTGTCCTTTTTGTGGATGGGTCGGCTTCCCGCTGTCTTACCACCGGCCAATGTCAGGTTGGTTGGGCCGTATGCTCTGCCTCCGCTTGCCTTAATTGCAGCTCATTGCCCTCTCACCTCTCTGCACAGGCTGCTGAACTCACGGCCCTCTCTGCGGCCTGCGAGCTGGCAGCTGGCTGGTCTGTCACCATCTACACGGATTCACGCTACGCTTTCGGCGTGGACTTTGGTGCTCTCTGGCAACAGAGACAGTTTCTTACGTCCTCTGGTACTTATGTACATGCGCGTGCGACAAAGACACTCCAGAGCAGGGCTTAGTCCTTTTGAGATTGTCATGGGACGGCCTCCGACCATGGGAACGGGCCCTGCGCCGGGAGCTCTTCCCCAAACCGCTCTTTACGAGCATGCTATGCTACAGCACTGCTGTAATCTCTCCTCTGCTCTCTCCCAAGTCTCCCAAACAGGTGGCAGCTGCTCTCCCCACCCCAGCTGAGAAGGTTCTCCATTCCTACCTCCCCGGCGAATGGGTCGTCATCCGGTGTTTCCGGAGAAAGACCTGGCGATCCAACAGATGGGCGGGTCCATTTTCCCGGGACAACGGCATGGTCAGGGAACGTCTGTCCCGGGCGAAAGCACACGCCCACCGGAGGTGGTGTCATATTTCCCAGTGACGTATTTAGAGGCGGAGCTGTGGTTCACTCTCTCTTTTTACGAGGGACTCCGACAAAGAGGGACGTAGCCCCCCCGCTCGGTGAGTTGGACTAGTGTAAAGCTATTTGTAACCCCTTTTTCACTGGCGGGCAACGCCAAGCACATTTAAACAAGACAAAAGCCTAATGCTACCAGTTACTAAAGTGTTACAATACAAATCAATAGCGCAACAGGATCCTGAGTTCTCAGCGGTGGAATGGTGAGCTGGCTGAACCTCCTGTGTACTAGTAGGCTAGTGCCACTAATGACAATATTAGTGATAATTGATAATAGAAATAATTAACCAAGATAATAATCAATTTAGTAGCGCGGTGCCTCCACTGTGAAAATACTACACTTAGCTAAGGCTGGTGAATGGTATATCTTCCCAGAATGAAACAAACACGTGGTTAATGCAGATCTTATAACTCTGCTGTGTACTGAATTACTGTACAAGCTTATTACCAGCACTCTATAAGTAACCTAGGCTTTGCATATGCGGAAAATGAGCTGCCAATACACCCGAAATATAATTAATAATAATAGGATTTATTTGATAATAATGAGAGAGAGAGAGAGAGAGAGAGTACCACACGAGTGTAGTATTGCTGATTAAATAAACATTAATTGAAATTACACAGGGTGGGACAAGCGGTCACAATAAACAGGAAGAAAGTATCAAAAGAACACACAAATACCCAGCACTTTCCGTTGGGGCCCGTTGGTGCACATTAAAGCAGCTCTCTGAGCGGAGGGCAAGGCAGCCACCGCTACGATGCCCAGGCGACGAGATAAAAGTGTGCGTGTGTGTGTGAGTATAAATGAAATTTTCGGGTTACTCACAACCCATCGCCCCCTCGACCGGGAGGCTGTGTGCAGTCCAGAGGATGGAAGGCGTAGTGCTAGCCTAGCAGCTGGCAGGTGTCGGCTCCCCGGTAGCAGCCTCCACCCGCCGCAAGATGGCCAAAGGTTGCAATGTTCAAACAACCCTGGCGAAGATAGAGCAGATGAAGCGAGTCCTCTTTGGATAGCAGACAGGTCCCAGGAATGGAGCAGAGCGGCTCCCCTAGTTAGATCACCGTCCAGCGCAGCCCGATGACTTCTGACTAGCCTCCACAACTCTAGTCGGCTAGCTAACACACTAGCACTGGATGCTAAATGCACTTAGCTAGCTAGCGGCGACACTGGCTATGGGGCATAAACAAAATAATCGGCATACTAAAACAAAGCCCACCAGCAAGCATACGACCGCGGGCCAATCGCAACACTCCTGACCTCAAATGCGGGCCTAGTACACGGGCTGTGTATAAAGTCTCCGCGAAACGGGTACTTAGACGGAGCAGCAGAAAAATGGCCCTCTCTCTTCGTCGTACTCACTCGGGCTGCCTAACTCCTCCCTCTCCGTGAGGAGATGGACTGTTGCGAAGCTCGTGATTTCGCGGGCATAACAACTCCACACCACATCATTGGCTAATAACAAAATTCGAATAAAAATACAAAGAGCAAATACATTCCATTGGTTCACATGTTTCGAAACCCACAAGAACATAGGAAATGTGCAAGACACAAAGCATGCTGGTAAGTGCAGTAGCACAAAGTATGTACAACAGATTTTAGAGGTCCTTCCATATTGTTATGGCAAATTGGCAGCTTCCAATCAAGTGATTTGATTTTCACGAGCCTTAGAAGGCCACCGACATGCCGCTCGTAGAAAAGTCTAAACCCTCGCCTGAAGAGGGTTGAAGAAAAGCGAAACGTCGCGCGACTTTGGGCTTTGTTGTAGTGAAACAGGGGACCAAATTGGGGTCCCGATGATGCGACTGAGCCAAACTGAGGGACCATTATTAGCTGCCATTGAATTTTTGGATTGCGTGGGACGGTGGGGTAGTTGGTGGGGGACTGTGGCCGCCATCTAAACACCATGTCGATGGACAGTGCACAAGGTTAATTGCAATGTATTTGGGAATGCGGATTTAAAAGCCTAACCCTAACCTTAAGCTTAACCCTGCCTCTCTTAGTTGAATAAGGCCTCGCCTGAAGAAGGTACATAAACAGCGAAACGTCGCGCGACTTTGGGCTTGATTGTAGTGCCAGCGCGACCACCCCTGCCCACATACATTGTCGAGCCTCGGCCACATTCAGCGGCCAGCACTGCCCAGTTTGACGGGTCCAACCCGAGCACCCCTGGCCACATTGAGTGAAGTCGAGCATTATAGCATTCCTCAGATCAGTAGGCCAGTGCTAAATAAATAGAAGTCATGAGCCAAAAGCCCAAGCCTAACCCCTCTTCTCCCTGGACACCTGCTGACCCCTCCTTCACCCCGGCACAGCAGCTGGCCATCAAGCAATCGGCGTCACCCTTAAAAAGCCTCCACTGTGGACCAGTGTTGGCTGGAACGTAGCCATTGATGGACTTGTGCCTGCCAGTCTACCTGCCACTGAGCCAACTCCTGCTCTACCCCTGGGATGGGCCACTTGAATGAAGAGTTGATTTCTTTTTTTTTTTTTTTTATAAATGTATTTTGGATTTTTCCCTTTTTTCTCCCAATTTAGTGGCCAATCGATCCCTATTTTAATTCAAACACCCACCCTCGTACTGCATGCGTTCGCCAACTGCATCTGTCCGAGGGCCGGCAGTCTGGAAGGAGAGCGCCTCCCCACTTTGGTGACAAGGCGACTCCAAGCCGAAGCACTGTTTTTTCCGACACACACAGAGACGCATTGACGTGACGAACACAAGCCGACTCCGCCCCCCTCCCGAAGACAGCGTTGCCAATGATTGCTGCTTCATCGAGTCCGGCCATAAGACTTGATTTCTTCCCTTACCTGCTTGTCCCGTCTGCTTTTGGGTTCTTTCCAGATACGTGACAGAAATTGGTTTTGTGTTGGTTTGTTTGTTTGCTATTGTTTGATTTATCTTGAGCCAAAGCTCATTCCTTACCAAAGCTGGATTCCTTACGTGTGCGAGAGAGAGAGAGTGAAATAAAGTTTAACATTATAATAAAATAATGTTAACATAGATTTAACTTTTTCTCTGGTACTGTAGCATGTCAATAAACGTTTAATGATAGCAGTTGTGAAGTATTCTGCTGCTACTCAATACTAATACTAATTACTAACACAGTAAATTGTATTCTTCAACCTTTTCTGTTCAGGATGCTGACTTCTTCAACAATATCAAAGCTCGTATTCTCTGTATTGTTGATGTGTTCGTATGGTTGTGTGATGCTGGAATTACTTCAGATGAGCTGGATAAAGCAGTAATGAGTTTGTCTTTAGACAAATCTCTAGGTAGGGATGGACTTACTGCCAATTTCTATAGACATTTTTGGGACTTATTAAAGTTGCATTCTCTCTTATGTTAAAAGAATCAACTGACAATATTAAATTTCCTTCCACTATGAAACAAGCTATAATAACTTTAATTCCCAAGCTTCATAAGGACCCCAAAATATTAGATAATCTTAGACCAATCACATTATTCAACAACGACTACAAAATCGTGACCCTTATTTATGCTAATAGGTTAAAAAAGAATCTACATAAAATTATAAGGGATTCTCAACCTGGTTTTATGAAGGGTAGATCCATTCACAACAATATTTGCTTAATGCTTGATCTTTTAGATTATAGACATTTAATAGAAGATGATGGTTTTATTCTATTTCTTGACTTTTATAAAGCATTTGATTCAATTGAGCACTTTTTTCAAAAAAAATGCCATTGTTTAATGTTATTAGGTTTTGGGGATAAGTTTCAAAACATGAATCTCTATGAAAATACAAATTGTTCAGTCTCTTTACCAAGAGGTACGTCACCCCGATTTATAACCAAACGCGGCGTTAAACAGGGTTGTCCCATTTCCCCTTCTCTCTTTATAATTGCTACAGAAATGCTTTCTGTCTTTATTAAAAATTCAACTATCACTCCATTAGATGTACTTGGGAAACCAGTAATCATTAGCCAGTTAGCAGATGATACAACCATCTTTATGAAGCAGCTAACTGAAGTCCCCGGAATACTTCAAATGATTCAGATTTTTCTCCAAAGCCTCTGGTCTAAAGTTAAATTTGAACAAGTGTGAGCTAATGCCAGTTCATCAAAGTCATTTAACAGAGGCATACAGCATTTCTGTAAAATCCACTGTTTAGTACTTGGACATAAATATGTATCAAAATATGAATGTGTGGAAGGTAGTGGATGAATGCCAAACTAGACTTAACTCTTGGTTATGGAGAGGCATTAGTTTATTAGGTCGAATCTTTTTGACTAAAACGGAAAGCATTTCAAGGTGCATGTATCTGGCATACTCGATGGCTATTCCAAGTAGAGCTATTAAAAAGATCTATCAGGTCAGTTTTGATTATCTTTGGAAAATGAAAATCCACTAAGTTAAGAGAGCAGAGATTTTAAAGATGGAGGCCTACAAGCTATCGGTTTTGATTTTGTAAATGGAACGTTGAAAATCAATTGGCTAAAGTCTTTTCTGAACAACAATAGCTTTTGGTTCCATTTTCCCAGAGAAACAGTTAAGAAGTTGGGAAGTATAGAATTGTTACTTAAATGTGACTTCAGTATTCAAAGACTCCCGATTGAATTTTCCCTTGTTCACCAGCAGGTCTTTTTATATTAGAAACTCTTATACAATCGCAATTTCACCCCACATAATACACCATTATGGAATAATAGATATATTATGGTTAAAAAGAAATCATTTTATAACAAGGACTGGATGGTGAAAGGTTTTTGGTCAGTGACCCAATTACGTAGTTGATAGTAGTGGCTGTATCATATCGTTTGAGAGTTTCTGCCTTAAATATGATTTAATTGGAAACCGTTACGTATTTAAATCTATAACTAAAGCAATCCCTAAATCTATTAATCAAAGGAATTTTAACATATTCTACTCTATCACCCCTTGTCTCCCACAACTTTTAGTTGGAGGCTGTGATTTTAATGAAGTCAGATTCCCAAATAAAACAATTATAAATATGTTTAATAACATTTCAAACTCTATAGTATCTTACAGAAACTCAATTTCACAAGTCTACTCAAAGAACTATTCACATGTTACTAACTAAATATCTTAAATTCCCCATAAATCCCAAAGCAAAGGAAATCCATTTTAAATTTTTAAATGTAGTGTATCCAGCCAGTGAATTGTTACGACAGCGATTTGGAATTGAAACCAATAATTGTGTATTTTGTGATGATGCTCAAACGACTGATCATTTATTTTTCCAATGTGTGAATTATGAAACTTTATGGCTTGATATACATGACTGGCTTTACCCAAGGGTTTTCCAACTGGAAAACTTTTCTCTGAAGGACATTGTTTATTGACTTGCCATGGACAATAGCAACGATGACTTTTTAGTCAACGACGTTCTTATTTTCGGGAAATGTTATAAACACAAATCAAAATATGTGAAAGTGAAACCTGACTTTTGTGTATTTCGCAGAGAGTTTCTTGCTTATACAAAGGCCCTTAAAGTCATGAAAATAAAAAATGCAGTAAAACTTTTTAGTATAATAGAAGAATATAATTAACCAAAAGCCCTAGCCCTGTTTAATTTTATGTATTTTATATTGATGTTATTTCAACCTCTCGTTTGTTTTATTTTTTTCAATCTTTCCTTTGTATGCACCAGGTCCTATTGTGCGAACATGGAAATGTTATTGCCATGTTGTTTGTAAGTTTGAAATTGTTAAAAAAAATCTTCACAAAAAAAAAGAGAACCCAAGGAAGTATTATAGTAGAACTATAATACTTTAATACATCCATGAGAGAACTCCACAGCCCGGAAACTCCTGAAAACAGCAGCGCCTCTTAGCGGGAGTATGGATATATTACAATATCCTAATTAGTATTAACGTAAATAGTGTTCATATATTTTATTTATAACAGTGTCCACATAAGCCTGCACATTGACCGTGTTTCTTTTTGAGTGTAAACCATCCAATATAGAGAAATCTACTGCTGGTTGAGGTAGTAACCATGGTGGAACAGCTGATATTAGAACAGTTAGACTAATATTCCTGCCCTATGATGGCATGGCGGCATGTCCAGGGTGTCTCCCTGCCTGCCGCCCAATGACAGCTGGGATAGACTCCAGTATCCCCGCGACCCTGACAGCAGGATGAGCGGTTTGGGTTATGAATTATTCTATAATGATCACACTTCAACAACACTTTAATCCACAAAAGCTCTTGAATACATCCAGAATCACCTCCCACATAGCTGACGACTCTGGCCGAAATGTGCCCTTAAACCATCGACAAGTGGTGTTTTCACCGAAGGCGGGCCAAGTCTGGCAATGGTGGCACTGTAATGGTGCATAACACGTGGGCCGACTGTGGGCCGACATCTTATATTAACTGGCCCTCACATGTTCTGTAAAGTGTGAACCACACAGAAATGTTAAGTCTCAACTTTAAAATATTTTTTCTGCTTTGACTGGCGTCTCATCCATCACCACCCAAAATCAGAATATTGTAACGTGCATGGATAAGAAGACACGCTGGCCGCTGGCTCGCGGGTCTGACCCTGTAGTCTAGCGGTTAGCGATGTCTCCTGCGGTGCGGGCGATACGGGTTCGCTTCCCGGCCGCGGCAGTTCCTGTGGTTGCGTTGACCCCCGAATTCGCTACAATATACACTCACCGGCCACCTTATTAGGCACACCTGTCCAGCTGCTCATTAATGCAAATTTCTAATCAGCCAATCACATGGCAGCAACTCAATGCAACTCAATGCATTTAGGCATGTAGACATGGTCAAGTCAATCTGCTGCAGTTTAAACCGAGCATCAGAATGGGGAAGAAAGGTGATTTAAGTGACTTTGAACGTGGCATGGTTGTTGGTGCCAGACGGGCTGGTCTGAGTATTTCAGAAACTGCTGATCTACTGGGATTTTCACGCACAACCATCTCTAGGGTTTACAGAGACTGGTCCGAAAAAGAGAAAATATCCAGTGAGCGGCAGTTCTGTGGGCAAAAATGCCTTGTTGATGCCAGAGGTCAGAGGAGAATGGCCAGACTGGTTCGAGCTGATAGAAAGGCAACAGTAACTCAAATAACCACTCATTACAACCGAGGTATGCAGAAGAGCATCTCTGAACGCACAACACGTCGAACCTTGAGGCAGATGGGCTACAGCAGCAGAAGACCACACCGGGTGCCACTCCCGTCAGCTAGGAACAGGAAACTGAGGCTACAATTCGCACAGGCTCATCAAAATTGGACAATAGAATATTGGAAAAACGTTGCCTGGTCTGATGAGTCTCAATTTCTGCTGCGACATTCGGATGGTAGGGTCAGAATTTGGCGTCAACAACATGAAAGCATGGATCCATCCTGCCTTGTATCAACGCTTCAGGCTGGTGGTGGTGGTGTAATTGGTGTGGGGGATATTTTCTTGGCACACTTTGGGCCCCTTAGTACCAATTGAGCATCGTGTCAACGCCACAGCCTACCTGAGTATTGTTGCTGACCATGTCCATCCCTTTATGACCACAGTGTTCCCATCTTCTGATGGCTACTTCCAGCAGGATAACGCGCCATGTCATAAAGCTCGAATCATCTCAGACTGGTTTCTTGAACATGACAATGAGTTCACTGTACTCAAATGGCCTCCACAGTCACCAGATCTCAATCCAATAGAGCACCTTTGGGGTGTGGTGGACCGGGAGAGTCGCATCATGGATGTGCAGCCGACAAATCTGCAGCAACTGCGTGATGCTATCATGACAATATGGACCAAACTCTCTGAGGAATGTTTCCGGTACCTTGTTGAATCTATGCCACGAAGGATTAAGGCAGTTCTGAAGGCAAAAGGGGGTCCAACCCGGTACTAGCAAGGTGTACCTAATAAAGTGGCCAGTGAGTGTATATATACACACCTGATTCAGTTGTGTCATTCCGAGTTTGGCATGGGTCAAGCGCATGTAATCGCAATTAACTGCAGCTAAATGGAATTGAAATGAAATCGTGTTTAGCCTGAAAGGTCAGAGTGACTGCTGGGATAGGCTCCAGCATCCCCGCCACCTCAGAGCAGGATAGGCGGTTTGGGAAATGGATGGATCAGATTCAGGTAACTTAATTTGGACCCATATAACACGTAATATTTGCCTAGATGTGAAAACGAAGAAGTGAAACAGTATTCTTTCATCACATAAACAATTTGAAATAAAATACTGTTTTTAAAAATTGAATATAATTGGCGGGCGCTTTAGGGGCGGGACGCACGCGTGGGGTGATGGGAGGTCATTATCCTGATCGCCGCCATGTTGTGACGAGCCCGTGTCCGCTGCGTTTCGTTAGGAGGTCGTGACAGGAGGTAACTTTATTTTTATCCAGATGTAAAGTTTCCGAATATTGCTGATTGAGAAATAACGTTGCGACTTAATGTAATGTGCACATAAGTCAATGCAAGCTGTTTTGTGTGGTATTCTGTGGGACATATTTTTTCTTATATCAGGTTATAACGCCTACTTAGCAGCTAATGCCGGCCTTAACACGGGTTACCAACTGGAGTGAAGACAACTTGTGTGTATGTGGATAGCTAAAATGGCTGTTTTTTTTTAATGTCGCCGACTTGAACGTGTCTTCGCCACTTAACTTGGGAAACGTAACGTTAGGTTTGTGAGCGAGGGGCTGGCCAGAGACACTGGTCAAAACCTGTCTTTTGTCCTGCAAGCATGGCGCCATGTTCCGCGCGTTATGTGCCACACAGGCTGCGGCAGCCATTTTACCGTTGAGCGAGCTACTGTGTCATTGAGACCCAGCGGTTCATTTGAGTCGACATGGCGTTTTTGCTCATATCTCTCATACTGTACATGCCGCTGTATTCAGACCTGTTCCCATATGGAGGACAACTGGGCCTTTAAAATGACGTCCCGTGTGTGTGTGTGTGTGTGTGTGGGGGGGGGGGGGGGGCTTGCGAACGTGCCTGGGACCATCTACAAAATGGCTTCTATTTCGGTAAGCGCGTTTTACGAACGAAAGAAACTAAGCATATTTTGACCGCGTACAATATGGATTTGTTCGCCACAGATACAGTAGACGAGGTAATTAACACATTGTGTAAGATGTTGGCTAATGTGGTGTTGAGCTGTTCTTTGTTTCGCCTCGTGTTTGGAAAAGACGCAGGCCGCAGAGTTTTGAGTATGTGAGCGAGCTAAGCAGCCACTACGCAGGAAAACGTGTCACGTGGTTACGGCCGCAGTGTAATCAGTGAATTTGCGAGAAATAGCCAGTCGTATTGTTAAGATTAATACTCATCCCACGTCTTTTGTTAGTAGTAAACCAGGCAGTTATGAATAATATAGTTGTGAAGTCCCAGGATGTTAAATGTCATGTTAGGCCAACGGTAACGCTGATGGGGGCAAGTGCTGGTTGACGACACTGCTGCAATAGCGGCTCACTAGTCAGCAACGTCATCCATTCGTCAGTCTGTTTGACTTGTTGAGTGACAAGCGGTTTGTATGCATGTGGTTAGCCTGGCATGCGTTGGAAGAATGATCAAATCTATTGGAACAGTTAACATGGAGACCCATTCGGCCGTGTTGGTATGCAAAGGCTTTGTGCTATTCAGAGGCTCTGATTAATTACCACGTGGCAGTAATGTAAATGGACATGTTACTGCTTTCACACTGGCAAAACCCCGCTCATGTCCGCCTTTGGTCAGTGTAAATTGGCGCATGTTAGCGGGTTTTTTTGGGCAGTGTGAAAGCAGTGCAGCTGCAGGAAAATAACTTTGTAGTTTCTGGTGACCATTCTGCTGTCGACGATCCAATATCTGCATACCGACTAAGGTCTGTCACTGGTCTACATAATGTCAGTAGTCTCAAATGGCCCATTTCAAGTCTTTTTGTAATACACGTGGGAGTATTACAAACATTCGGTGACCTTACGCATACGAAATACGTAGCGATTGTACAGAAAACGGCTTGTGTTCTCTTATAAAAGGTGTCGGACATTCAGATTTGACCAGAAGTGTAAAGCATATAATTTAACTACAGGTGTTGTGTGTGTCTGTCCTGAAGGTGGCCTTACAAATTCCCAAAGAAAAGGTGGACACCTTCACAATGGTGACATTGTTTTTGTCCCCAAAAGCTCTTGAAATGTCAGTATCTTTTGAAACTTTTTAGTTTTTTATCAGAAGCAGTAGTGCCCAGTGCATTAACTGCATAGTTAAAATCAAAACATCTCTATCTCTCATTGTTCTTTAATTAATCCTTATAAAGGTAAGTTGACTTGGGTTTTTGTTAAAATCCTTAACCTGAGGCGGTTCTCAGCAACCTCATTGTAACTCTTTGTCTCTGTCAGACTCGAGATGGGTAAAAGTTTGGGTTTCCCCTGGAACTGGGGCTTCTGCTGCTTGCAGGTCACCCAGGAGTGATGGGGAAGAGTGCAGCAGTGACCCTGCATGAAAGGTTTGAAGTGGAGCAAGAGTTGATCCTGATGCTGGAGAGACCACTGCCCTCTGAGGACCTCTTTAACTACCTGCACGCCAGTGGAACACACCTGCAGGAGCATGACGCTAAGGTAGGTGGGGGAAAGGATGGATGGATGGACGGGCATGTTTGTGTGTGCAACTTTGTGTGTGTGTTAGGGGTTGTATGACTTAAGAGTTTTTGAAGTTAGCTGTTTTGTGATGAAAGTCAAGTCGACATTGACTAATCGCTGATGACATCATGAATAAAACCATGGGAGAAGGGACTGCTTTGCAATAAGTGACAACATTAGCAAAACTTAATGTATATGCTGACAACAGACAACTCATACACATTTACACAGAACAGAAACAAGTAGAAACAACAACAGGTTGCAACTCAGTTGCATCAATGTATGCAACAATAATTTTTAATTATTAATTTTTAATGAGCTCATGCTCAGTTATCAACAGTCAGACTCAGTCATCTAGCTTCCATTGTCCATTATTCAGTGCCTTAAGTAATACCAGGGAAGAGGCTCCCTTTTTGGTCAGACAGTCTGCCAGCTGTTCTTTTGTAGCTGACCACAGAATACGATGAATCCTTTTGTTCTGGATAAGTTATTTGATGCCACTTATTCTGACATAGACCTGACATGAGTAGTCTGAGGGACTCTGATGAGCATGTAGGTGAGTCCTTCTATAGATCTTTAGTGTTGAATTCTTCAAAACCTCTAGCCACAAGACGCGCTTTGGGTATTACACCATCAGGGGTTTCTTTCAGTGTGCACACCCGTCTAGTGGACACATGCCTTTGACCCATATCTTTTACCTTCTCAAACACCCCATCATTCTTCCAGCTACTTATTTCATCTAGTTTAGCCTTATCAAATGAAACACCACCTGTGACTAATACATCATTTTCCTGCATATCAGAGCATAGTTCTACACTATCCAGTGGATTAACCTGAAGATTGTCTACCTTAGTAAGATCAGCTGACCCCATAGTACCAGCGATGTCAGATAGTTCTAAGTACTGTAGGCTGTACCAGTTTCTGTTATTTCCTGTAGCCTTTCCTGCTCGTCCCATCACTTTAGCTCTGTGAGACGCATCTGTTACATTATCCACAAAGCTGATTGTTTGACCTGTTTTCAGCCCTAGGGAGGCTGCTACCCTTATGCCTGTCTGTTGATTATCCTTATGATTGTTACCCTCAGTGACATCTGTATCATTGTCTGTAACACCCCCAGCCTCACCGTCATTGTTCATATCAACATCTATGTCACAATCAGTACCAGGTATGTTCCCACTGTCATTGTTATCAACATCCACATCACTATCAGTAACAGGTACTTTCATATTGCCCTCAGTAACATTCTCCCCAGGGTGCTCTAGACCCTCACTAGCACCTACTTCACTCTTATCAACCTTCTGCAACCTAGAATGATGAACCCTGACATAGGTCCCACCATGGTGTACAAAGATCACCACCCCATCTTGTCGTATCACGACTCCAGGACCTTTCCACTCAACACAGTCTGTCCTTTTGTAGAACACCTTGTCCCCAGTTTCATACTTCTCATCTGTTTGACGAAGTTGCTTTCGTAGAGCTCTTCTGATTCTCTCTGAGCACTCTGCCTCTATGAAAGCTTTCCTTACTGCATGTAATGCTGTTATGTGCTGTCCCACCCATGCACTCATAGTAGTTCCCTCCAAAGCAGGTGGCTGATCCACTAACACAGAGGGAAGGTTCGGATTCTGTCCAAACACCAGCTGATGTGGGCTGAAGCCATGTACGTTCTGCACTGTGTTCTTTGCCATGAGTGCCCAATCCAGTGCAGTTTTCCAGTCAACTCCGTTGTCAAGTTTTACCTTCAGTATTATCTCTGAGCATTTGGTTATGGCGTTCCAGCAAGCCATTGCTCCATGGACTATAGCCAGCAGTCGTCTTTATCTCGATGTTGAAGTTCTCTGCCATGTCTCTTATTTCCTCGTTGTTGAACTCGCCACCGTTGTCGCTGAAGAGACGCTCCGGTGGACCATGGACACTGATCCAGGAATGTCCAAAGCATTTCACTATCACACTTGGTTTCTTTGAGGTCACAATGCCACCCGCACTGAAGCGTGTGAAGTGATCGATAATGTGCAGGTACCACACATTCGGTTCTAGCTCATGTAAATCTACTGCCACAGTCTCATTGTATCGGGAGGCCATGGGCAGACCCAACAGCAGGCTTGGGCTTAGGCTTAGGCTTGCTGTACTTAAGACAAATCTCACATTTTCCTACTATCTCCTCTAGAATAGCAGTGCTCTCGTTATCAGAGTTTCCAGCACTTATCAGCAGCTTCTTCAGTTTGTCAACTGATGCATGTCCGAATTGCTTGTGAAGTTTCAGTAAAGCTTTGTGTTTTTGTTCCTTAGTCATATTCTCTGTGATGGCCAGGACCACATTCTCATATGTATCGCATGGTGACTCATTATCCATTATGTTCAGACAGTAGTATCCTAAGGAGGTCATCTTCAGAGCTATCGGTTGCCGAAACATTATTGCTGTATCGTTCTCCAAGTTCAGCACAGCTCCTGCTCTCTTTAGCGACGTTTTACTCAGCAGTAAAGGGATGTCAGATGGGACCACTTCTGTGTCTACAGCATTTTGTTTCTCCTATCTTGGCTGGTATCTTGACCTTTTTTGTCGAATGTACAACTCGCCCATCCCCAAACTTGAAAGGCTTGCTACTCTCTGTGTTAACTATTTTCTGTACTTCTTTCTCATTTAGTCCCCC
>NW_026611210.1:0-76735 GCF_029633865.1 Lampris incognitus | reverse complement strand
GATGCCTAACAACATCAGGCAAAGGGACTGCCGATGGAAATTAGCCTCTTACCTAACTTGGGTACATTTACATTTGTTTCTGATGCTGATTAATGTACATTGTCCCTTCCCAAATAAATGTTTTTTAAAAAAGGGGGGGGGGCAAGCCTAGTCATGGGAATGAGGCTCTGCATGAATTCATTCTCATTCTCTAAGCCACCGTCTGTGTTCATGTAAAAGTGAGAGACTGTGTATTTCAGGCTGGATGCTAACATGAGTGGACTAACATGAGTGGACTAACAAGGTAACATGCTAGCATGAGTGGACTAACATGCTAACATGAGTGGAATAACATGCTAACATAAGTGGACTAACATGCTAACATGATTGGACTAACAAGCTAACATGCTAGCACGAGTGGACTAACATGCTAACATGAGTGGACTAACATGAGTGGACTAACAAGCTAACATGCTAGCATGAGTGGACTAACATGAGTGTACTAACAAGCTAACATGCTAGCATGAGTGGACTAACATGCTAGCATGAGTGGACTAACATGCTAGCATGAGTGGACTAACAAGCTAACATGCTAGCACGAGTGGACTAACATCAGTGGACTAAAATGAGTGGACTAACAAGCTAACATGCTACATGAGTGGACTAACATGCCAGCATGAGTGGACTAACAAGCTAACATGCTAGCATGATTGGACTAACATCAGTGGACTAAAATGAGTGGACTAACAAGCTAACATGCTAGCATGAGTGGACTAACATGCTAACATGAGTGGACTAACATGAGTGGACTAACAAGCTAACATGCTAGCACGAGTGGACTAACATGCTAACATGAGTGGACTAACATGAGTGGACTATCAAGCAAACATGCTAGCATGAGTGGACTAACATGAGTGGACTAACAAGCTAACATGCTAGCATGAGTGGACTAGCATGAGTGGACTAACATGAGTGTACTAACAAGCTAACATGCTAGCATGAGTGGACTAACATGCTAGCATGAGTGGACTTGTCCCATGTAAACTCTGCCCTGTGTCCGCTCGGGTTCAGACAGATTGTAGGTGAGCAGAAGGCAGGCGGATTTTGTGAAGGCTAGCAGCTTAGCCGTGGGCTTGAACCGAAGGCCCATTAGGCTCCCGAAGCTCTGCCCAACTCTGTAGTCACATGTAAAAGTCAACAACATTAAAGGAGAACAAATCCTTCATTGGCCGCCATGAAGCTGCGTGTATGACAGGCTGCAGCGCTGCTGAAAGCAACGACGCGCCACCTGCCTGATAACGAACATCAATCAGCCATGTGCAGGAGTAACGAGCGCCTTCAGGCCAATCAGATTATTGGATTAATCACACGTGTCACTGCTAGAATACAATACAATAGAATAGAATAGAATCACTTTGTTTTTTCTACGGGGAACTTCCTATCTAGTGGCCAGTTTGAAGCAGATGAACGAAATATGCTAATGAATTATGCAAATACGCTAATATACTATAATATTATACTAATCTACTACACCATTATGATAATGTTATACATACTACTGATATAATATACTGCTGATACTACTGATATACAAATGCTAATACTACTTTACTCATACTATCATACTAATTTACTGATACTATACAAAAAAATGAATATTTACATGTACTATACATTCATTAAGAAGATTAAGAAGCAGTACGTTGTTTGTGTTGTCAGCTGCTCTCTCTCTCTCTCTCTCTCCCTCTCTGGGGGGGGGTCTTATCTCTACACCTATTTTAAAAGTGCGCAAAAACACCTATCCAAAATGATTAAATAGGAATTATGAATATTTATCTCGTATCGTTCAGACCACGAGCACGAGCCGTCAACAAAAACAGCCGACAAGTTATGAAGCTAATTGTTATGCTAGACATGAATGAATTCATACGTCATTTCAGAGTCTTAATGAGCACAGGGCTAAATGGAGGGAGTTCTGCAACCGGAGCACGACACCGATCAATCCAATTACACCAACTGATCAATATTGCAAACTTGCTTTTATCGGATGTCACAAAAGGGAAAATCAGCTCAGAGGTGATTTCCAGTTTTGCGTGGCGGACTGTAAAAGTTTTGAGTTGAACCGCCCCCCTCCCCCCTCTTGGCGTCCTGTGACTTTCACCGTGCGTAACGGCGCGCTCGTCGAAAGGGTTTCGCCATGACCCAAGGGCGCAAAACGGTTCCAAGGCGCAAGAGCGTGAAGTGGAAGGACAGAATACAGCACAAACAGCGACGTGGACTCACCCTTCTGTTACGCTCCTGCTGGGTTAACTACTTGCTATTTGCTCCGCAAGGTATTCTGGACACATCCACAACGGCTGCAGAATAATGGCACGACTCCCCCACCCCCACCCACACCCCCACCCCCAGTTAATCTCTCAATCACCCTGTGTGCCAACTACTTACTATCCACCTACTCACCCCCACGGCGCTCTCTCTCTCTTTCTCGCGCGCGCGCTCTCTCTCACACGCGCGCGCACACGCACACGCCTCGGTTTAATAATCTCCGTGTCTGCTGTCTCTCGTAGGGGCATTAACGGGGGGGGGGGGTATCTGCGCAGCATTTCACCATGAAACTGTCCCCCCCCCCCTCTCACCTGTAACTCCTTTAGGACAGTGGTTCTCAACCTTTTGGGGGTCCTGGACCCCCTGCGTATTTTTGATCTACCCTGAGGACCCCTCCACCTGATCTTGGGGGAGGGGGGTTGCAATTTGATAGAAACAGTAGAAACTGCATTTTAAATTGCATTATAGCATTTATTCACTCTTTGGGGCAAAAATAAGAGCTTTCAGTTGTAACTTAGATATAGTTAACAAAACAGAATTCTTATGCAGTAACTTTCAGATATATGTAACAAAACAGAATATGTATTCAGTAACTTTCAGATATATGTAACAAAACAGAATATGTATTCAGTAACTTTCAGATATATGTAACAAAACAGAATATGTATTCAGTAGCTTTCAGATATATGTAAAAAAACAGAATATGTATTCAGTAACTTTCAGATATATGTAACAAAACAGAATTCTTATGCAGTAACTTTCAGATATATGTAACAACAGAATTTTTATGCAGTAACTTTTAACAATGCAAACGGGAGCGAGATCTCTTATTAAAATACAATAAATTACACTTGTGAAACAGATGTAATTAGAGAAAAAAGTCCTGTTACCCTTTATAGTTTAGGTAGATAAAGGTCTCAGTCACATTTGAGTAAAATAATCCTATTTCTATAAATGTCATAGGATCTTTTTTTTATAGATATTTTATTTTCACGGACCCCTTGCAATTACACCACGGACCACTAGGGGTCCGCGGACCCCCGGTTGAGAAACACTGCTTTAGGACACTCGTGTAAAGGCGTTGATGCGGTATATGTGTGTAGGTTTACTATAGATGTAGGCCTATTGGTTGCAAATGCGCGTTTGATTTTACGCGTGGCGAACTATCCACGAGTTTCCTGAGGGAGGTGGGTTCACCGGGGAAACGATTATGGGTAATACTTCCGGTGTTCGGCGGAAGCGGTATCTCAGACCGGCGGCGGGTTTGGCTGAGGAAGCGTTAGCTATAGCTGCTCGTGTTTAAAAGAAGGCGATAGAAGTTGCTAACCTGCACACAAGATGTCGTTACGGAGCTCGGGGACAACACGTGCTGTCCGCGGTTGTACGTGACCAGGCGAAACTTAATGGGCGGCTTCGATCTTAAGCCTGAAACCGAACCAGACTGCTCCGCTTTCCATCGCCTCCCATAAGCCGTCGAGGCTAAAAGAACTCGGCTGAAGACCTCTGACCGATATGGCTCCGAATTCACACAACTTACTTCTGTAAACTACTAATAAGACACGTTAGCCCCTAGCTAGCTAGCGGGTCTGACCCTTTAGCCGAGCGGTTAGCGACGTCGCCTTGTGGTGCAGCACACCTCGTATCGAATCCTGCACCGGGCAACAAAATAACCGCTTACACTTCTGTAGATCTGAAGAGCACGTGGGCTCCCTGCCCAAGACGCAGATTTACCTGTGATGACGTCACCTGAACGTTTCCGTTTCTTTTTAGAAACCGTATGAAAGGGGGCGTCCGGGTGGCGTGGCGGTCTATTCCGTTGCCTACCAACACGGGGATCGCGGATTCGAATCCCCGTGTTACCGCCGGCTTGGTCGGGCGTCCCTACAGACACAATTAGCCGTGCTTGCGGGTGGGAAGCCGGATGTGGGTATGTGTCCTGGTCGCTGCACTAGCGCCTCCTCCGGTCGGTCGGGGTGCCTGTTCGGGGAGGGGAACAGGGGGGGATAGCGTGATCCTCCCACGCGCTACGTCCCCCTGGTGAAACTCCTCCCTGTCAGGTGAAAAGAAGCGGCTGGCAACTCCACATGTATGGGAGGAGACACGTGGTAGTCTGCAGCCCTCCCCGGATCGGCAGAGGGGGTGGAGCAGCGACCGGGACGGCTCGGAAGAGTGGAGTAATTGGCCAAGTACAGTTGGGGAGAAAAAGGGGGGGGGATCTGAAAAGAAAAGAAAGAAACGGTATAAAAACGGACGCGGATTCATCACCTTTTCATAAATAAATGCTGCTTTGTGGTTTGCAGAATTCATCTGTGTGAATGGATGCTGTTGCTGCTGCTCTGCCTGTGAAACTGGGCCAGTGATGGCAACGTTGCAGCATCAACGACTCGAGCTGGCACCCTGTTCAAGTTTCATTTTATCATTTTGCTTTGTAAAAGTCATCTTCCGGTGGATCCTACATGCAGGAAACACGAGCGACAGGGCTGTCAATATTCCGCTATAATCCCATTCATTTTGTTATTTTTAACATTTCAATTACTATGTACCTGTACCAGTGGTGGATCTAGAGATTTTTTCCTGGGGTGGCAAGACTGTGTCCCAGACGTGGCAGCTGCCACCCCCTTGCCACCCTGTAGATCCGCCCCTGTAAGGGGGAGGGGGGATTCTAAATCGGCGACTTCTGTTTGAGATGAGTTTGGTGCGGGTCTCATTGACCTTCACCATGCATGTACATAAAATATACTTTAAAAACATATCATCTGATTTATAAATGGGGTGGCAAGACTGTGTCCCAGAGGTCCGCCCCTGACCCGTACACACGGGCCTAATATGCATTGCCAAGGCCACTATCAGCATGTTATACGTTCTGACCACTAGATGGAGCTCCAACACTACCAATCTTTATTTGCTTGTGTGCCCCCCCCCCTTGTTTTTATTATCCCCAATGTGTACGGCCAATCCGGATTCGCGCACTCTTCCTAACCGTCCCGGTCGCTGCCCCAGCGGGGATGGGGGGGAACGCTATTCCCCCCCCAGTTCCCCCTCTTCCCTAAACAGGCGTCCCGACCGACCAGAGGAGGCGCTAGTGCAGCGAGCTACCAGGACACATACCCACATCCGGCTTCCCACCTGCAGACGCGGCCAATGGTGTCTGCAGGGACGCCCGACCGAGCCGGAGGTAACGCGGGGGTTCGAACCTGTACACCTTTCGCCACCTTGCAATGCTGCGATTGCAACCATCCCCCAATCCTGTGACTAGTACGCATGGCCTTTGTAACGCTAGCTAATGGTCACGGTAACGAAGCATTCCGGTTTCACGTGCGGGGGGGGGGCGAGGCTACGGTGACCTTAGAGCTGCTGAACTCTCGCGAGATTTTTAACCCAACGCCCGTGAGGCGAATCTAAGCAGCCGTCTTAAACGCTGGTGTGGGTTTGCGTTACCATTTCAAGACACGGCCTCATTTCGATGCAAGCAGCCGGTGCTGAAAAATGACTTCATTTTAGGGGAAAAAAGAGCATTCACCACAGACTCCAGCTCAAAATGTTTATTGAAATCTGAACGTTTCATTTCAACCCATTAAGTTTAAGTGTTAGAAGAAAGAGGCTTGGATGGCTGAAGACACAAAACGCCATGACCTGGTCAAATGGCCAACTTCCAAGGTTCAACAACAGTGACAGAACAGTAAAGTAAATTGCCAACTTAAACTTGAAGCAGATCACATTACAAATGGACCCTTTATTGGCTGAATGCACAGGTGGGCTTGGGTTATATAAACTGATGTCAAGATCAGGGGGGGTCAATTAAAGCCTTCTCCCCCAGCCCAGTGCTTGGTAATGGGCCTTGAATTTAGCTCTTGCCCCCCATGGTATGCTTGTCAAACAGGTACTCTGCCATCTTGTTGGTGTGGGCATCCATGCGGGAGAGGTTGCTGATGTAGTCGCCCAGCTTCTTGATGGCCTCCACCTGCTCATTCAGGTAGTGGGTCTCCAGGAAGTCACACAGCTGAGAACAGAAAACGTGTGAACATTAGTGGCTTGGGCCAAATGCAACTAGCTCTACATTTTCTGATCAGTCTATAAAATGTGTATGCACATGAGCAATGCTAGACAAAATGTATACTGGAATATTAATAAGGAAAACTAACATTATTCAAAAAGGAAGGTTGATAACAAAAAAAACTGATAATTTTGAGTGATTCTCATTCCAGTGAGTGTATACAGGGATTATTTAATTCAAAAAATGTGATTAAGCCCCTTCAATTACTACAATATTTCAGTAAGTCAACCAATTCTATTTTCACAGTGAGAGCCATGACTGTACATAACCCCCCCCCCCAAAAAAAAACAAACTTCACACTTTATTTCTCAAACAATGAAAACCTCAGAGTAGGACTTTATATACTAACATGGGGGTCAACATGCTCAGAGGCCAATTTGTGCAGATCAAGCAGGGCCTGGTTGACGTTCTTCTCCAGCTGCAGGGCACACTGCATGGCCTCCAGTCCACTACCCCACTCATCACGCTCCGGTTTCTACCAAGGGAAGAAGGTACAATCACATAAGGTTGAACACTCACTACGTTAAGCCTTGCAGTCATAACAGGTGATCAAAGTCTATGTTCCAGATCAGCATGCTACTAAACACCATACAAATAGTTACAGACAGAACACTTTCTGCATAATCCCTTATCTAGAAGATATTTCTTTGTACAACGTGGGAGTTTTGCTGCATTTCTTCTTTTCTGATGACAAAACAAGGCAAGAGTGTGTGTCATGATGGCCAACTTTCACAGAGATGATTATCAGCAAAAAAAAAAAAAAACACTACAAATCTTGCTGAGGTCACAGAAAGTTGAATCAGTTTATACGGACAAGTTTATTGTGAGAGAAACAATAAACCCCGTGTCCAGATGAACCGGTTCAACTTTCTGTGATTTCCTTACCTGGATTATTGAGCATGCATAAAGGGATGTCGTGCTGAGCATCTGCCAAGGTAAGTATCCCCAGCCCACACACAGTGAGATAAGGGGCATGTCAAGACTCCTCACTAACCTTGATGTCCTGGAGGAAGATGCGTCCTCCTCTGTTGTTTTGGAAGGACAGCAGCTTCTCTGCATGCTCCTTCTCCTCATGGCTGTTCTCCTTGAAGAAATGGGCAAAACCGGGCAGGGCCACATCATCCCGGGAGAAATAGAAGGCCTGAGGGAGGAGTGATAACAGCGATTACTAAACACTATCCATTATGCAGCAAAAAAACCAAGTAGGCGCCCAGCCCGGGACTCGCCAAACAGAGAGCCAACGCAACGAGAGGAGTACCAACTCAGAACTTGATGCTGGTTTTTATTTAAAAGTCTAACCAAACCACAGGTAAGCTGCTGCAGCTGGAAAAGCCCTATATAAAATGCAACCTGATTGATTGATTGAGATACCCAGGGAGGAATTGGTTCACATGGATGTTTTTTTTTTTTAAACTGTCAACTTGATGCTTCTGCTTTTAAGCAGAAACGTAACAGAAACCGTGGTTTGGCCCCTCGCCAGTCGTTAACTGGGGGTCATTATGTGACCATTGGTTATAACGCCTGCAGAGTGGCTGGAGTTAAAAGCGCAACCCAACCATGATGCAGCGTTTTGTTTCGTTTGTGGGGGCAGATAAGCCACGCCTTCTTCGTCAGCTAGCCAATCATCGACGGCCAATGTGCTCGAAACTGCGTTGTTCACGCCATGTTAGCACACGTTTGGCCCCTCGCCAGTCATTACGTGGGGGGGCATTATGTGACCATTGGTTATATCGCCTGCAGAGTGGCTGGAGTTAAAAGCGCAACCCAATCATGACGCAGCGTTTTGTTTCGTTTGTGGGGGCAGATAAGCCACGCCTTCCTCGTCAGCTAGCCAATCACCGACGGCCACTCTGCTCGAAACTGCGTTGTTCACGCCATGTTAGCAGACCGACCGACCATGACTGGGCAGTTCTCACGTCCATGGCGGCGTTATACGCCACGCAGGCCCCGCTGGGCACCTTGCTCCGTCATAATAAACGCGGCCATTTCTGTACATGCGCCTCATTTAGAGCCTAGCTGCGGCTGTACGTTTTACGGAGCAATGGCAGCACAGTCTTATGAGTCAATATTTGACCCGACTTGGCCGGTCTGGTTGTTTTTAAACAGCAGGGGGGGGGTCTAAATAGTGGAGACGCAAGCCGACCATGACGCAGCAGTTTCCCCGTCTGGCTGTGGACAAGATAAGCTGTGCTGGCCCATCCAGCACCAGCCAGCCAGCCAGCCAGCAAGCCAGGCAGCAAGCAGCCAGGGGGCCAGCCAGCCAGCCACAAGCAACCGGCGAGACGTGGCGCTGGGTGGGCTGCTGCTAGAGAACAGCCCCATTGTCTTTAGGCAACACAAGTGAGGCCATTTCTTTTGAGCCTAAAGCCTCACGTTAAACGACGGCACATGGAGAGGTGAAGGCTGCGCATCATTTTATGTTACCCCCTCCCTCCCTCCTCCCCCCTGGTATTCCCACATTAACAGGACGGTTCTCCTTACCATGGAGGTGTAGGTGTAGGACGCATACAGCTCCATGTTGACCATCCGGTTGATGGCGGCCTCGCAGTCGCGGTGGTAGTTCTGACGCACCTGGGACTCCATTTCGGCTGGTTTTGCTTGGTTTTCTTATCAAAAACGAAACGGTGTAAAAAAAAATATAGAGTTTGAAGCGGATTTAAGTTGTAGTGTTTAAGCGGGGGAGAAAAAAAAAATCTTCCCGGATGAAACAAAGGAGCGGGGTGAAGATCTGGAGTTCCGTTCAAGCACTGTTGAAGCAAGAACCCCCTGGTCAGCGTGTGAGGCGGACGGGAGCTTGCGCCGTATTTATACGCCCGACGCCTGTGAGTGACGTCGCGCTTTCGTTGCCGTGGCCAACCACGTCACGAGTCGACAGGAAATGGGCGGGCCGTTTGTGAAAACCGGCCAATCGGGAAACTCCGAGTCACATGACACGAAGACGCTATGACGGAATCCAGTAAAGGGTTATTTTCTGAGGAGACCTGGGTCATCGAGCTCGCTAATGTTTTACAGAACAGTAAAAATAAAGGATTCGAAAGCAATGAGAGAATTAAGTTGCACAATAGGCCGCAATGTAAGTCAGTGTGCTATATCCAGAGAGCTCGAAATTGGCCTTTATCTGACAGGTTACTTCATATGGAGGAAATTTGGAAAAAACAAAAACCCCCAAAAACTCGTTCCTGCAGTCGTCAGCGAAGAGCACGTGGGTGAGGCGGAATTGGGATCGAAATGCGACAGAAGTTCATGGACAAATTTGAACCCTGTACGTGGCCGATTGACTGAGACATCATGACCGCTGGCCGCTGGTTGGCGAGTCTGACTCTTTAGTCTAGCGGTTAGCGATGTTTCCTGCGATGCGGGCGACACGGGTTCGTTTCCCGGCCACAGCAGCTCCTGTGGTTGCCCCCCCCCCCCCCCGATTTCACTACAGTATGATCGATTATCATTGGCAGTGCGATTGAAAACACAGCGGTTAAGTTTTATTGCCTTTCATGAGACAACATAGAACACTTCAGTAAGACTGCTCTTGTCCCTGAAAAAAAAAATCAAATTTGAAGAATATTTGGGTTATTCTTCAATTTGGGGCCACTTTTGGCTTTTGAAATTTAAAAAAAAAATCTTTAGAATCTGTTTTTTTATGAGGGTCCGCGGTGGTGTAGCGGTCTAAGCATCGGCTTTAGTGTCGATGCAGTTGCCCACCGGGGACCGGGGGTTCGCGCCCCGGTCTCGTCAGAACCGACTATGGCCGGACTCGATGAAGCAGCGATAATTGGCAGCGCTGTCTTCGGGAGGGGGCGGAGTGCAGTACGAGGGTGGCTGTTTGAACTAAAATAGGGATCCGTTGGCCACTAAATTAGGAAAAATCAGAAATAAATGTTAGTGTAAACTACTAATAACACACATTAGCCCCTAGCTGATGATCCTGACCCTTTAGCCGAGCGGTTAGCGATGTCGCCTTGTGGTGCAGTACACCCCGTATCGAATCCCGCACCGGGCAAGAAAATAGCCACTTACAATAGTACAAAAAAACTGTTTTTTTTTCTTTTTCAAAAGCTCTATTAAGTGGTCTGGAACAAATAGCATCGCTTTGATCGTCCTACGAAACAAGTGTGATGTTATGATGCTTTTTTTCAAAGTTGTAACAGCAAAGTGTGATGGTGATGACACGTGGCGGGAATGACAATTTTCACTCTTTAGAGAGAAAGTTGGCCAAGTCTTAGACTTGCTAAGCTAACGTGTTAGCTAGCATACAAATGTACAATGAATATAAGTGAATAAAGTGAAATTTCTAAACTAAAATACTCAATTAGTAACCTGTTTGGTAATGAGGCCTAATAACCATCCCGTCAGATCAGGACATGTAAATCTTTACATTACTGACATTTGTGCACATGGAAAAAGTCACGCCTCTGCCATGACTGCTCAAGCGCCTCTAGCGCCTCTCGTTTCCATGGCAACCGCGTTGTTGTTTGAAAAAGCGTTGTTACTGTAAAATGTTGGGTGTGATGTGATGACACATGTATGAGGGACAGCCACATTTAACTATAAAACATGTGCAAATTGCGCATATATAAACCTTACGAATTTGAAATATGTCTTTAAATTATTATGAGAAAATGCAAAGTCAAGTCAATTTTATTTGCATAGCCCAAAGCTTTGACGAATTTAACCATTTTTATGACTTTATTATCGAAGGGAAGTTAAAAATTCTGGGTTGGGGACAAGCCCAAAACAGTGAAATTCTGGCACATTTGAATTTTCAACATACTGGAAAAGTATGAAAATGTCATCGTTGAGACACAAATATTTTTCTTCATAGCTAACACAGCCTAACTCTAACAAACACAATAATTGTTTTTATTCTAAAATGTTGTTTTTTTTTTCTTGAAAATCTACCCTGGGGACAGAAAAACTCCCTTAATTGAAGAATCACCCATATTTACTAGTTTAGACAGGCTTTGCCAAGGACACACGGTTCAGAAGAGGTCAGAATGCTGATATTAAGGTAAGTGACCTTTGACCCATCACACTACACAGACACTTCTTAATGGTTTTAAACGAGCTCTGAGAACCGCTGACTAGGTTCTTTCCAGACGGACTCTCTATATGGTTTTACTCAATACCGCCGTAGTGTTATGAAACTGCTGAGCACAGCTACAGGCCTGGCTGAATCTGGCCTTCCTCCGAACGCGAGATAGTCCGCCGTCTTCATGACACTAGAACATCATTTTGTATAATTTGTTAGTAGAGGTCATTTCCAAGCTTCCTCTGACACGTTTGCTTCGTAGCCACAGCTCTTCCCATGTGTCGCTACTTGCTTTATTTTACATTTTGGCCGCTACACTTAAACTATATCTATTGTTGGGCGAACACTATCCATAACCAAATCTTCAGTTTGACTTAACTACTAAAAATGTAAGCAGCTGAATTTCACCTTAGGTTAATTTGAAAAGCCCCTTTTCTTAGAATGTGCTTCCGGTCAAATTCTTCCGGGATGCAAATCTCGCAAATCTTAATAACCGCTAACAACATCCTTAACAGAGGTGGAAAAACCCGGTCCAGAAAGTAAAAATCCTAACTGTGTCTTCACTCCACCCATGTACTAAACCATCAGGTTGCACTGACTAGTTTCTCAAATCAGCTGGTTTAATACGTGGATGGAGTAAAGACCCGGTTAGGGTTTTTACTTTCTGGACTGGGGTTTTCCCACCTCTGATCCTTAATAATATAACTGAGCATTTCCAAACATCAGAGAAAAATACAAATGGTTCAGCTTGCTGCTTGCATTTCCCTTCAAACGCAAAAGGGAAATGCAAGATAGGAGCACATGTCGCCCGAGAGACGCCGCCTAGTCAGGGCAAGTTTATTTGTACAGCTCGAAATCACAAGGTAGTCCTGACGGGCTTTACAATCAGTATCATATATTACTATATACGACGACGTACGTCACCCTCCGTCCTTGGACCTTAGACCTCATTGTGCTATACTGATGAATTCAGTCCCAGCTGAACTGGGTCCTGCGTGGCGGCTGTCGGAGGCCGGTTTAGCGGACAAGGCCGTTTCAGACACCCGGCCTTGTCCGCTAAACCGCCGTGACGCATCACGTCTCACCGTCCCTTATCTCAAAGAACCGTAAAGAGATGCGCATCAACGGCGATAGCGGTGGCTTCGGAAAGATGGAGAGGTGGGATAAGAGGGCCCGGTGCGGGCAGGTTACGTAAGGCCACATTCCTACACGGGTGGCTCACTTAAAACGGAGTACTTGTGTATAGAAATGTCCATATTCTCATGTGTCATGAGTTACACAAGACTGCCGGTCACAAGTTCCTGCACAGCTGCTGAGTCAGGATGACCCAGGGGTTTTTGCTTTGTCATGGTGGTGACTCAGCACCCCCTCAGCTCCAAGGCCAACCCTGCCGGTTCTCTGCCGAAAGACGGCGTTGGGTGTGATCCCGTGTCAGGAAGTGGAACTGGGAACTGACCACTGGCGCTTACACATGCTTTTATTGTGGAGTAGATGGGGTGTGATGTGAAACTCAAGAGAGAAATGTTTGTCTTCTCACCCATAAAAAAAACCTCAGAAAGGAAGAGAACAAGAGTGTCAAAGTACAATAATTGATCTTTCTTTATTTTTATGGCTTTTGGGGGGGGGGGCAGAATCAACTGCCACAATCATCGTCATGTTAACTACGTCCAGCTCTGACGGACACACAACCTTGTGTGTTGGAAATACATAAATGATGTGAAACTTCAAAACAGGATGTAAGTATTCTAGCTTCACCCTGCGTTCTCCATCCGATGACGGAGGCCGACAGAGGAAGTCGGTGATTACAGTGGCACATTGTACAGTATGAAGAATGAATATTAGTATGGAAGGGTTAAATTCACATACCAGAAAAACACGATTTCTACTCCTTCTTTAGCAGAACTACAAGGCCAAGGAGGTTTAGTCACACTGGGAGAAAAAACAAAGGCTGTTTGTGATAGAAAAACATATATTTTACTCAGCTATGCTTAACATATTAGAATTTTATAGAACACCAAGTATTAAACACTATATCTGTGTGGTGACTCGGCCTTTAACTACAAGGACATATGGATTAGTTGATTAGAACTCAAACGTAAGCTATATGCAGGCTATCGCCTCCGAACAATGTTTGACCAAAGTGTCACCCGAGGTCTTTATGTTCCGACTGTAAATCAAATGGCGAGCCAGGACATCTGATTAATGTCTGATGAGCTTGGCACGTTACGTAAGAACAGACGCAGAGGTAGAAAGTTGACTGCGATTAAAGGTTGACGAACGCGCAAACGCGTCTTTCAGCAGTTTGACGCCGAGGCCAACTTGTTCAGAAAAATCCGGAAAAGTTTTCGCATGTTTTCACAGTCCACGTGCAATCCTTCCACTGAGCTACCGGAGGTCAAAACCCCCCAGTCAATACACTGTTGTAGCCTTCTGATGTTCTGAGCCATGTCTTGACGCATGCTCAACAATGCAGGCAAGAAAATCTCAGAAGGTTGAATCAGTTCATCTGGACACAGCGTTTACTGACACATACGGTTCACCACTCTTCTAAGACCCCGTTTACACTTGGTATTAAAATGTGTGTGTGTGGGGGGGGGGGGTTGCGATCGGATCACAAGTGGACAGCGCTAAATACCAGTGTAAACGACCACCGAAACGTTTTGTGAACGGGTTACCCAAACCACTTGCCGAGGTGGTCTGGGATGCGTTTGACCACATGTGTAAACGCTCATGTGTCCTGATGCGTCCCCGACAAGGACCTAACAGGAAATCTTCTTCTTCTTCTTCGGAGTAATGAAATATGTTCACAAGTGGTCAGCAGCATGCGTTTGGAGACGCATGATAGACCCAGGTGTAAACGGCGACGTGTCTCGCTGTCCACTTGTGATCCGATCGCCCAAAACACATTTTAAAACCAAGTGTAAACAGGGTCCAAGTGACTGCTCCAGTCTCACCTGACTGCAGTTGTCTCCACCCTTATAAACGATACAGTGGCATAACGACCCAAACCAACGATCGGTTTCACATGCAGATATGGGCGTGGCCATTAACTAGAGTTACAAAGGCCATGTGTACAGTTCACAGAGGATTGGGGAAGGTCACTTGGACCCTGTTTACACTTGGTTTTAAAATGTGTTTTGGGCGATCGGATCACAAGTGGACAGTGAGACACGTCGCCGTTTACACCTGGGGTCTGTCGTGCGTCTCCAAACGCATGCTGCTGACCACTTGTGAACATATTTCATTACTCCAAAGAAGAAGACGAAGAAGATTTCCTGTTAGGTCCTTGTCGGGGACGCATCAGGACGCATGAGCGTTTACACATGTGGTCAAATGCGTCCCAGACCACCTCGGCAAGTGGTTGGGTGATGAAACGTATCTCCCAATAAAAGTTGTGTCCAGACGAAGTGATTCAACTTTCTGCCATCTTAGAAATATCAGAATAACAGTAAGTGTTCGTCAAAAAGACAAAATAAGCCCCCGGATACCACCGGCCGACGCAACAACCCTGTGGAGAAAACAGAGAGTACAATACAGAAGGTCATCCAACCGAACAAACAAATGAACAAAAACAACACGGGAACTGTATAAACATGCTAATCAAGGTGTTGTATTGCCCATTTATCTTTCCGTTTTAACGACGTGGCAGTCCAACACAATCTGTAGTGTGAGATGCAAGCTTCAGCAGCCAACGGGTTCTGTGCATAACTGTAGTCCACCGACTTCCGGTTTCTACTGCGGCGGTCACACCAGTTTCCTGTTTGTCGGCGTGCGCTGTTGACAATGGCACATTTTTCGCGATGTACAACTTGAGACGTTTCCCCCGTGTGCTGGCAGGTGCAGGTGAAAGTGTGTGGACACTTCTGTGCATGTTGTTGACATTTACCCATGGTACATCTTGCAGGCATCACGAAAAATATGCCATTGTCAGTAGCACACGCCGACAAACAGGAAACCGGTATGACCGCCGCAGAAGAAACCGGAAGTCAGTGGACTACAGGTTTCGTTTTCTTTTAATATGGTAAATACAAAAAAAACAAAACAACGGTTATGCCAGGGGGGGTCAGAACATTAACAGAAATCACAAATCAGCTCACAAGAATGTTATAAAGGGTACACACACGTTTATGGTTTTCACAGCATTCCTGTTTTTAGACAACAGGATTGTTGTAATGTATTGTTGGATCTCATTTTCAAACATTAAAAAAGACGGTTTATGGTTGCAAAACTTAGATTTATGAATATGTGATTTTACAAGTAATAAAACCAAACCGATGATAAAATAGAGTAGACTACAGTTATGCACAGGGCCGATTAAGTTCTAGTTCAGATGGATGTTAAGCGGTATATTCACATGTGGGGGGCGCTGTTTCAATCCGGACCACAACACAGCACAGGGCCGTCTACTTCTCTAAACATAAAAATAAATGGGTGATGTGTTTTCCTGGGGAAAGCAAACCTTTGATTAGCGTATTTGTACAATTCCTGTGGATTGTGATGTTACTCAATTATAGAACTGTGGGTAAATTTACGTATTGTTCCTTTAATGTTACAGCATTCTCACTCCTTATTCTAACCGTTTACCGCCAACCGTGTCGCCTAGAATCAAACTTCTTTTTTTCTAAATGAAAGAAACACAAGAGGGTACAGAGTCGAGCCGAACCCATCTCCGGCACACGGTCCGGTTTGTGGAGGCACCGGCGTCCCTGCTGAAGCCCGAGAGAGGTGAGGAAAGACTCCCTCGCTCACGCCAGAGACTAACACCAAGCAGCTACTGAACAGTCTGAGGTTGTGTGTTGATTCTGTGTCCATTTCAACGCCATTCGTGGCTTCACGGACTCTTTCGCTGCTTTTACTTCCGTTACTTCGTCCCGTTATCTGAACCGGATGCACTGACGTGACCGGGGAAGCTTTTTTGATGAAAATCTTCCCCAAATTCCCATCTGGCTGGCTCGTAAGAATATTGCATAATGTGTCTTTAGCCAAATCTAAAATAGCCTTGAACAACCTCCCCATCCCACCCGTGCCCGAACCCCCAAATCAATCCTCTAATATACTTCGTCTTCTTGTCTAAGATTTGTTTCCCTCCTTTCCCCTATTCACAACCCAAGTCCTTTACTTCTCGCTACTTCTTCTCCTCCCGTCCTCCATCTATCTCCACTGCCAAATTTCAAACCCACATTCGTGTATTATGCCGTTTGTAGTCCCGGGGGGGAAAGAAAGAAGCAAGTTAAGAATGTACCAGAAATCTGACCGGGCCCAAGCCAAACCCGCGTGACAGTGTGACGTTTAAAAGCTGTATGTGGAAGGAAACACAAGCCGTGACTCGCTCGCCCTTCATCTTTCACTTCCCGTCTCGCGCCCTCTTTCTTCCTGCCTAAGCCGTAGGGATCCAAACGCTCTTCCACTGGACGGCGTTTCTCCACATCTCCTCCAGGAGCGAGGGATGAGGGTGAGTCCAGACCATCCCTCCGTCCTCGCCTCCCCCCTCCTCCTCTTCGTCATCTGAGCTGTGCAGCCACAGGGTCTTCAGGGGGCTGGTGCAGGTGTACTGGAGGTACTGGCAGCCCTACAGAGTCAGGTCATTGTTTATTCGTACGGCCCAAATTCACAAGGTAATCCCAAAGGGCTTTACAGTCAGTGCAGCATATACGATATACACAACACCCCGACTCAAACGAGGCACAACGCCACTGGAAAAACCTTATCGGAGGACGGCTAAACTATGGAATTCACTAGAATAATATAAGGAATATAAAAAGGTGATGGGTGGATTACTGGTTAATGAGATTTTTACTGTTACTATCATTATTGTATCATCCGTTATTATCCATCCATCCATTATCCTAACCGCTTATCCTGCTCTCAGGGTCACGGGGGTGCTGGAGCCTATCCCAGCAGTCATTGGGCGGCAGCTGGAGAGACACCCTGGACAGGCTGCCAGACCATCAGAGGGCCCACACACACACACACACACACACACACACCCCTGGGGACAATTTAGTATGGCCGATTCACCTGACCTCCATGTCTTTGGACTGTGGGAGGAAACCCACACAGACACGGGGAGAACATGCAAACTCCACACAGAGGACGACCCGGGACGACCCCCAAGGTTGGACTACCCCGGGGCTCGGACCCAGGACCTCCTTGCTGTGAGGCGACCACGGTAACCACTGCGCCACCGTGCCGCTCCATTATTATGCATTGTGCATATATCATAGGTGTGTGTAAGTGTACACGTGTGTGCATGTGTGTGTTAAACCATAACATCTTGGAAGGTGAAAGCGTTCTCAATACGCAGGCTGCTGAACGAGAAACTAGCTGGGTTGACTGAACACTACTGGATTTTATTCTTTTCTATTTCTTTTTCAATCGTAATAAACAGACTCTTGGACATAGGGATGTGCCAATATCACTTTTTCAATGCCAATACCAGTTTTATTTTTTTGGACCCCCCCCCCCCTTTTTTTCTGGCCAATTACCCCACTCTTCCGAGCCGTCCCGGTCTCTGCTCCACCCCCTCTGCCGATCCGGGGAGGGCTGCAGACTACCACATGCCTCCTCCCATACATGTGGAGTCACCAGCCGCTTCTTTTCACCTGACAGTGAGGAGTTTCACCAGGGGGACGTAGCGCGTGGGAGGATCACGCTATTACCCACAGTTCCCCCCCTCCCCAAACAGGTGCCCTGACCGACCAGAGGAGGCGCTAGTGCAACAACCCACATCCGGCTTCCCACCTGCAGACACGGCCAATTTGTCTGTAGGGACGCCGGACCAAGTCGGAGGTAACACGGGGATTCAAACCGGAGATCCCTGCGTTGGTAGGCGACAGAATACACCGCCACGCCACCCGGACGCCCCGTGTGTACCTAATACCTGAACTGTGTACGTGCATGTACATTGGATTTGTTTTTTTATTACCTCAGTACTGCCCCAGTACCAGATGGCCTTGATGACGCTGTGATTGGCCAAAGCAGCAGTCATCTGGTCTCGGCGTCCTGTGATGATGCTCACTAAGCCTCCCGGTAGGTCTGAGGACTGGAGGACCTGAGGGAGCAAAGAGGAGGAGCTCAGGGGGTTGGACGAGTTTAAAGATACTTATCTATACATTATCTATACATGCATGGAGAGAGAGAGAGAGAGAGAGAGAGAGAGAGAGAGAGAGAGAGAGAGAGAGAGAAAGACATTAATGATTTTACTTCTTCAAGACTGAAACTTTTATTCCAGTTCCACCAAAAACGGCCCCTGCAATAATTCAGGCCGTTGCGTTTGGATTTACCTAAAAGACGGACACGACGCTATCTAGTGAAACATCCCCCCCTGAGTAACCTACACCACCGTCTGTCCACTCCCCAGCAAGTGGGACATTGTATGTGGACATTTTGTGAACGACGAGTGAATGTCCCCCACAACTGCTGCGAGATGCCCACCTGGACGAAAGCCAAGGCCGGGAGCGGGTACTTCTGACTGGGCACCATGACAACAGCGTTGCCCATGGCGATGGTCGCCCCGAGGACTGTTACCATAGAGAGGAGGGGCTTGCCGTCAGGGAGGACCACACCCACCACTCCCAGAGCCTCTGGGATGGAAATGGCAGAGCCGGACTGGGGGACAGGCTGGAGGAGGGGAGAGGGAGAGAAAACACGATTACAAACCAGCCATGTTGGTGAAACTCCTCCTCAGAGGTTTGGGAGGGCGGCCTTCAGAGGTTCTGCAGCCGTGGAAAACCTACCGAGCTGCTGTGTCGTCTGTGGGTCTGACATGTTGACGGCTGATGGGGACAAAGGAGAGCTCTCTTGTCTTTTTTACAAACCGCCTGGGGCGTCCAGGTAGCACAGCGGTCTATTCTGTTGCCTACCAACACGGGGCTCGTCTGTTCGAATCCCCGTGTTACCTCTGGCTTGGTCAGGCATCCCTACAGACACAATTGGCCGTAAGCACAACAACTTCAGCGTCCTCAAGGAGGCCAACATGCCCCCCCCCAGTTTTGTCCGGCCAATCACCCCACTCTTCCGAGCCGTCCCGGTCTCTGCTCCACCCCCTCTGCCGATCCGGGGAGGGCTGCAGACTACCACATGCCTCCTCCCATACATGTGGAGTCCCCAGCCGCTTCTTTTCGCCTGACAGTGAGGAGTTTCACCAGGGGGACGTAGCGCGTGGGAGGATCACGCTATTCCCCCCAGTTCCCCGTCTGCCCCAAACAGGCACCCCGACCGACCAGAGGAGGCGCTAGTGCAGCGACCAGGACGCACCCACATCCGGGTTCCCACCCGCAGACACGGCCAATTGTGTCCGTAGGGACGCCCGACCAAGCCGGGGGTAACACGGGGATTCGAACCCACAATCCGCGTGTTGGTAGGCAGTGAAGCCTACCTATTCTCTAACTTAATTTATAAAGTATGAGAGCTGAAGCTTTCACATACATCCCCTATCAAGAGCAAACCTCACCAGAGCGCCTCCGTGGGCCTTGTCACAGCGTGCCGCCCAGTCACTGAGCCTAGCGACACTAAGCTCCACCTCCTGCTCCGCCTCCTCCAACGAGCGGCCAGTCTGGGCTTTGATTGACGCAGCCATGTCCCGCCTCTTCGCCTCTAGGACCTTGGCCAGGGAGTAGAGCGACTGGGCGCGTGCAGAGGGGCTTTCCGTCATCCAGCTGGGTGCGAGGAGAGAGAGGAAGTCGTTAAAGGAGGAAGAGGGATATCACTGAGCAGGTTCTACCACCACCACCACCACCACCACCACCACCGACGCGTCATCGTCCTTCACTTTCTAGACACACAGATTTCCCGCTCAAAGGGAAGTCGCACACGTCCCTGTATGTTGACAACAGACAAGCGGGTGGTGTGTAATGGTGTAGCAGAGTTTGAGCCGTCAGGGTTAGGGGGTCCCGTTTCTATCTGTTGTTCGGGTCAATTTTAATTCGACGTAATTTTTTTTTTTTGCTTTAAAATCAAGTTCAGTTCTCTTTGGTCAGGAAGGGCCTTGTCAGATGACTCCACTGAGTCTGGATTGTGTGTGTGTGTGTGTGTGTGTGTGTACGAACCAGCGTGTTTATGTCATGACCTGTATGTAGGCGTGGCGGTCTATCCCGGTGCCTACCAACACGGGGATCGCCGGTTCGAATCCCTGTGTTACCTCCGGCTTGGTCGGGCGTCCCTACAGCCACGATTGGCGTGCAGCCCTGCCCCCCCCACTGTGTCACAGTCTTCATCTGGGGCTTGATAAGCGTACGGGTCCTGACACACCAGCGTCTGTGACTCGTTTTTGCGGTGTGTCTCGCACCGCCGGCACCAGTCGGACCCCCTGTCGGCAGCCTTTCGGCTGATTCAGCGTGTTGAATGGGCGGAGCCCGTCGGTGAGAGCGATCACTCTGATTGGCCGTTCAGCTTGGCGAATCAGTGCAGAACCTACAGGCTAGTCGGCTGTAGTCTTCGTGGTGTGTTCAAGTGTGGTCGGCCTTCGTCGCCGCTAGTGGGTTCGGTGTGTCCGCGCCCTACGGGTGTGTGTCTGTCTATAAATGTGTGTGTAAACCAGATCCCTCACCCTGGCTGGACTTTGATGGCGGCCTCCACTGCATTGCGGACGTCTTTCCTGCCTCCGTCCGGGCAGTAGGCCAACACACCGTTGCCCCCTGGTGCCTGCACTGCCACACTGCTCCCGGACTCAGCTTTGCACGGCTTGCCGCCCACAAACTGCTGGTAAACCTTCGGGGTGCTAAGGAGGAGAGAGGAGGAGTACGGCGATTAGGAGAGAGGAAGGAGGTGATGTGGGAACGAGTGAAGCAAAAAAAAAGTGAGGAGGAAGTGCGTTCACTAGTTTTACGTCAGTCTCGGGGATCACCAGTGGGTCTCCGTTTACCGGCTCACCGGCCAGATATGGCGAGAACCTGGAGACGGTGAACCACCGTCGGTTTAAGAGCGGGAAGAACGACAAACTCAAACCCCACGTGGGAACACATGCAGGCGACCAAGCACACAGACAAACCTGGCAGGGTCTGAGCCCACAGGAATGACCGCCGGGGATGCTGACGTCCCAAATGTGGCGTAGTCCAGACAGACGGGAGAGGAGCGAGACAGGGAGGAAGAGGAGGAGGGGCGCAGGTACTGGTACAGACACTGGGAGGAATAAGAGAGAAGGCTTAGGTTCAAGGTTCATTTCAACGCTTATACTGGAACAGCAGGGTGGCCAAGTGGTTGGCACGACCACCCTCCATCTTCAAGTCAGGGAAGATGTCCTGACCCCAAACCGAATACCTCTTAAGACCTTAACCGTGCAAATTCAAATGGATTTAATGCTGAATTTGTAGCATTTCAAGCTCAAATCTACGTCCGTCCATCCATTATCCAGACCGTTTATCCTACACAGGGTCGTGGGGACGCTGGAGCCTATCCCAGCAGTCACTGGGCGGCAGGCGGGGAGACACCCTGGACAGGCCGCCAGGCCATCACAGGGCCCACACACACGCACACACACACACACACACACACACACAGAGTCACACCTAGGGGCAGTTTAGTACGGCCGGTTCACCTGACCTCCATGTCTTTGGACTGTGGGAGGAAACCACAGCCCCCGGAGGAAACCCACACAGACACGGGGAGAACATGCAAACTCCACACAGAGGACGACCCGGGACGACCCCCCAAGGTTGGGCTACCCCGGGTGTTACGGCCACGGGTGTGTGGCCAGGGTGGTGGCAGAGAGACCCTCGGTCTGGAGAGGGTGCAACAGTTAGTGTACTGGGTAACAGTGAGGTGAGGGTGCAACACGGGGAGACATAAACGTTTAAATATAATAAAATATAAATATTTATTATTGACACCATGACAGGATAAGGGAACCGAACGGTTGCCAAAACAATAAACTACTCAAAAAAAAAAAAACACCACACAAAGTTGTAGCTGGTTCACCTGCGGGTGGAACCCAGCTACGTCATTTGGCGTGGGTCGCCACCGTGACGGTGTGTGTGTTTGTGTGTGTGCTACTTTGTGTTGTCTGTCAGTAACTGGTTTTGGCTGAGGGCCACTTTGTAGGTGACCATGTGTTGGTGGGAAGGGGCTGGCCGTTTCTGGGTCACATTTTGGGTGTAGCGGAGCTACTTGTGGTGACCCTTTGTGTTGTGGCTGAGGTGCTCCACCTTTTTGTTTGGTCACATGTTACTGTTATGTAGCACATGGTCAGTTTTTGGGTTCTTGTGGGTTGTTTTTTTTTTTAACAAGCCTGTAGGGGCTTGTTTTTATGGGTGGGGGTGTTACGGCCACGGGTGTGTCCGTATAGTTGTGTTGTGTTCCCTCCTGTATCTGACCCTCACTCTGACTCTACGTTCAGGTATCCATCACCTAATCAACCGGTCAACAAATCATCCAACTTCATCAGCTGTGCAGTCTCCCATTTAAACCCCCACATGTGTTGTGTTCACCGGGCCGGCTAGTTTAGCTTGTGTGGTGTAGCTACTTCGTGTTGATGTCTTTGTCTCGATAGTTACTTTGTGTTTGCAACGTCTGGCCTGTTTTTGGTTAAGTTTGGCATTGTTTATTTTGGTTATGTTTAGCCCTTAATTTGGTTAGTTCTTTTGAGCAAGGGGATCAAGGTAAGATGCCCATGGGCAAACACCCCATCACGCAGCTTACCTCTGTTAGACACACTAGGTTAGCAGCGGCCGCCACCTTCTGTCTTTAGCTTTGGTGCTTTTCAGCACCGTCAGCGGTGGGTTACTTTTGTTAGTGGTTTATTGTTTTGGCAGCCGTTCGGTTCCCTTGTCCTGTGATGGTGTCAATATTTATATTTAAACGTTTATGTCTCGCTGTGTTGCACCCTCACCTCACGGTTACCCAGTACACTAATCGTTGCACCCTCTCCAGACCGAGGGTCGTAACACTGGGGCCTCGAACCCAGGACCTTCTTGTTGTGAGGTGACCGCGCTAACCACTGTGCCGCTCCATTATTAGGAATTGTGCATATATCATCATTAGTCCTCATCTGTCAGTTTTGAACTCCTAAAATAGATTTCAGTTTTCTGTGATTGCCACATGGGTTGCAGAAGACCGTGAGCGCGGGTTCAAGTCATCCAGGGGCGGCATGTAAAACAGCTCCAACCCTCTAAAGGCAGCCTCTGAGCACTGGCTGGTGGATCGCTGTGTCAGTCATTACTTTGCCAAAGGTTCGACTGTGTCAATTTACCAGACGAACAGACAGGCTTGTGAGACAGTGGAGATTTAAATGTTAAAACGCTGACCTCCTGTCCTCCATCGGTGCAGCTGCCGCTGTCTTTGTGCCCCGAGGCCGGCAGAGCCGGATCTGAGAAGGAGTGTGAATTCACCCACACCGACCCCACCAACAGGCTGAGGGAGAGAGAGAGAAAAGAGGGAGGTAAGGGAACGAGGTGGAGAAACGAGGAAAAGAAGAGGATGAAAGGGACTGCTCAAGGAAGAAGAGAAACTGAATGATTTCATGGAGGAGGCTCAACAGAGGAAACAAGGGCAGTCAAAGAGGAGACCGAAATCAAAAAGAAGGAACAGATGGGCATCCGGGTGGTGTGGCGGTTCGAATCCCCGTGTTACCTCCGGCTTGGTCAGGCATCCCTATAGACACAATTGGCCGTGTGTGCGGGTGGGAAGCCGGATGTGTGGGTATGTGTCCTGGTCGCTGCACTAGCGCCTCCTGTGGTCGGTCGGGGCGAGGAGGGGGAACTGGGGGGAATAGCGTGATCTTCCCACGCACTACATCCCCCTGGTGAAACTCCTCACTGTCAGGTGAAAAGAAGCAGCTGGTGACTCCACATGTATCGGAAGAGGACATGTGGAAGTCTGCAGCCCTCCCCGGATCGGCAGAGGGGCTGGAGCAGTGACCGGGACGGCTCGGAAGAGTGGGGTGATTGGCCAGGTACAATTGGGGAGAAAAAGGGGGGGGGGGGTAGAGAAAACAAGAACTCTGGATGAAAGAAAAAGGGTAAGAAGGAAAAGTAAAGGAGTATTTGCTCACCTCTTGGCAGCCTCCAGTGCCAGCGTGAGGTCTTCAGTCCAGATGGAGGCGGCCTGGCCGTGGGGCCTGTGGTTAGCTGAGTTAGAAACAGAAGGTTTAAAAGTTAGAAGGTTCATTCTCAAACACTACTCATGGTTTTTTTTCCCTCTTTTTTGCCCCCCCACCCCACCTTTTCTCCCCAGTTGTATCCGGCCAATTACTCCACTCTTCCAAGCCGTCCTGGTCACTGCTCCACCCCCTCTGCCGATCCGGGGGGGGGCTGCACACTACCACATGTCCTCGTCCGATGCATGTGGAGTCACCAGCCGCTTCTTTTCACCTGACAGGAGTTTCACTAGGGGGATGTAGCACGTGGGAGGATCACGCTATTCCCCCCAGTTCCCCCTCCCCTCCTGAAGAGGCGCCCCGACCGACCAGACGAGGTGCTAGTGCAGCGACCAGGACAGATACCCAAACATCCGGCTTCCCACCTGCACACACGGCCAATTGTGTCTGTAGGGATGCCCGACCAAGCCGGAAGTAACACAGGGATTCGAACCGGAGATCCCTGTGTTGGTAGGCAACGGAGTAGACCGCCACGCTACCCGGGTGCCCTTAGGCTCGCTGTAGAAAAAAAGGCAGTCTTCCATTTATTGTCAAGAGAACGAGCAAACTCTTAGGTGGAGATCTGACTATAGCCACAAAGCCTGATCGTGCATGATACGAGTCACCGGTATGAACTCCGTATGAGGCTGGGCGTGTGCTTTTACTCCAAACCGACTTACACACACAAATAAATACACGCACATGCATACGGCAATCACTTACCCAGGGTTATGCCCTCTGTATGAGTCCTGAAGGACATGAGAGGCAACAGCGGTCCAGGAGGAGGGGTGACCACACAGGGGCAGGAGGCAGCGACCCCACACAACACAGTGGGGGGGTACTGGTCCACATTAGCCGGTGCGAGGCATGGCTGAATCAGCTGGAATCAGGGAAACACAGACCAACTGATAAACCAGTTCACCTACATGGGTTCTATTTGACAGGTAAGAACAAAGGTGGGAAGGCAGCCAAGATGGAATGAGAATCTGATCATCCCAAAAAACATGGTAAGAAACACGCGACCACATAGGTGGTGTAGTGTGAATTCATACGTGTATCTTAACCTCTTAGGACTGTGTTTGTCAGCTATGTAAATGGAAATACATATAACTTTGTGTGCCATTGTCATCACTATAACCGCGAGTCAGCTCCCAAACAAAATATTTGCAACAATGGACCCCTGGTACAGGTGTCCACTTTCTCTCCAGTTTGAAGAGTCGGTTCAAAATAAACTCGAGGATTCCCATCAAAACCAGCATAAATACAAGGAAACATGTTCAGAAACACTGCGAAAGTGATGTTGACACCAGGTGTGAACTGAATCAGTCGCTGACTTATTCTGGATATATCTGGATACAAGAAGCCAGGTCTAAACCAGACCATAGCAATACTGCTGTCATGACGGTCACCCATGTTATCACAGAGACCAACAGGAAAAGGTTTGTGACTGACCGTGGCCCCCTGCTGCTGAGCCTCCTGTACTGCAGCGTCCACCAGGGCTCTGTCTCCTCCGCTGGGCAGAGCCATGCACTTCAAACCTTCCATACGAATCTTGAGACGGGACAGCACTCTGTCCCATACACACTCCTGCACAAACAACACCCACTGGATCTGAGGGGAGAGGACAGAGTCATACTTACAACAACAACAACACTGCAATACTCTTATCGACCTCCTGGCACTATTTCTTGAAAAATTTGGAGGTTACTTGTTATTCATCCCAATGAGATTCTAATTCTTGGCGATTTCAATATACATCTGAATAATGCTGGTGATCCTCTAAGTAAAGACTTTCTGGTGCTTGTTGATATTTTTGGGTTCGCTCAATTTGTCCATGAGTAAACTCATTGTAGTGGTATCACCCTTGATTTGTTTTTATCTAAAGCGACAGCCGTTTCTTTTTCTTTTTCCCACCTTTTTTTCCTTAATTGTACTTGGCTAATTACCCCACTCTTCCGAGCTGTCCTGGTTGCTGTTCAACCCCCTCTGCTGATCCGGGGAGGGTTGCAGACTACCACATGCTTCCTCTGATACATGTGGAGTCGCCAGCCGCTTCTTTTCACCTGAGTGAGGAGTTTCGCCAGGGGGACGTAGTGTGTGGGAGGATCACGCTGTTCCCCACAGTCCCCCCCCCCCGAACAGGCGCCCCGACCGACCAGAGGAGGTGCTATTGCAGCAACCAGGACATACACCCACATCCGGCTTCCCACCCGCAGACACGGCCAATTTGTCTGTAGGGACGCCCGACCAAGTCGGAGGTAACACGGGGATTTGAACCGGAGATCGCCATGTCGGTAGACAACGGAATAGACTTATCTGGAAGAACACAGCGTGTCTGCTATATCGCATAGAAATTCTCTGATGCTAAATATGGCGCACCTCAGGGCTCAGTTCTTGGACTCCTACTTTTCTCTCTTTATATTTCACCTCTTGGCCAAATCATATGCAGTCATGGAATACATTTCCATTGCTATGCAGATGATACTTAGCTGTATGTGCTTATAAGGGCTGATGATCGTACTCAAATGACTGATTTAGAGGCCTACTTGGCTGCAACAACAACAACAACAACTAAATGGAAGTGCTTTGTTAATGGCTAAGGCAACACTGACATGGTAAGGGGTTTAATTCCATCTTTAGCCTAATCAAAAGAGCATGGCGCTAACAAGGCTATTGACAATGATGATTCTCAGTCATTTTAACTTCAGTTTTGACTCATTATAAAGAGAATGCTTCCTTGAACTAAAACTTTTAAATACCTAAACTAAAATAGTAATAATAAATCTCAGTGGTACTAAGTGAAAACTGATTGCCAGTGATGATGGAAAGCCATCTGATCCACCTCTTTCTTCTTCTTGAAGGCGGCATCTATCACTTCGTCAACAGCGCTGTCGATGTCTGCCGACTCGAAGATGATGAAGGGACAGATGGACCCGATGGAGACGGAGAGAGAGACAGGCACGCCCATACCTGCTGTGGCCTTACACAGTGTTACTCCATCCTGAGAGAGAGACAGAGATCATTAGGGGGTAATTTGGAAGGGGGGGTAGTTTGGATTATTTTTTTCTGTAAAAACTTTATTGGGAAATATTAAAAATCAGCTTGAGTCACATGTATGAACAATTTCTAAACTTTCAGGACATAGAAAAGAAGTAATGTCATACGAACAAGCACACACGCATCTATATATATATATATATATATATATATATATATATATATATATACTTAGCACAAAAAGTAAGGACATGTGTGTTTGGTAGATTATGTCTTTGTTGTAACAATGCTTCTTGGCAATAAATCTTATACCGTTGGAAAGCCTGTTTATTTCCCTTTTAAATGGCGCCATATTTGTAAGGAACATGCAATTGTGGGATGAGCGCCAGAGCTGAGTATGTGGGTTGTGCCCATGAAAAATTTGCCAAATCTTCTCTGCCAATGCCAAACAGCTTATTTTGCTGCTGCTATTGACTCTTGTTTTGAGCTTCTGGTGCCCCAGGTGCTGACAATCAGCTGCCTGATATAAGATTTATTGCCAAGAAGCATTGTTACAACAAAGACATAATCTACCAAACACACATTTCCTTACTTTTTGTGCCAAGTTTATATATATATAATCCAGTAAGTCAAGTAAAATAAACAGTACAAGCCTGTTTATGGCATGAAACAGGCTTGTACTGTCTCATAAAGAATTTACTTGACTCACTGGTTTATATATATATATATGAGAGCTCCTAGCTATTTCCGCTGTACATGCACACACCTGCTTGTTGCCGCTGTACGTGACATAGCTGACAGCGGGGCTCTGGATCACTTTAGCGATCACAGACGCATCACTTCCTGTTAGAACGTTCAGGGCCCCAACAGGAAGTCCTGCCTCCATAAAAAGTTGGGCCAATAGGAGAGCTGGAGGGGCAATGCTCAGGCCAGGGACCACAACCACGGAGTTGCCTGGCAGGAAAGATTTTACTTATTGATGGTTGTTATTTCTGTCTGTTATCACTCAGACGAGATGCCTTAAAAAAAAAACCAATATAAAACTATTGTAAAAGTGCTTTTAGCTTTGTTGAGATGTACAACTTTATACATTTTATGAACATCATCTGGCAACACTACAAATAAAGATGTTGTGATTAGAGATAAAAATAAAAAAGAGACCTGAAGATAGACATCTCTTGAATAATGTAGTGCAGAGAAAGAGCGAGAGCGAGAGAGCAAGAGAGAGACGGGGTGGGGGGGTTAGTTACCCATGGCTAGTGCTGGCAGGACTTTGAGCATTAAGGAATAAAGTGAACAGTCATCTGAGGCCACTACTGTCACCACACCTGGAAGACAAATGCAGAGAACACAGTTACTAAAACACATGCTCCCTGGTATGTACATATGTACAGACAAGACGGACAGACAGACAGACAGACAGATAGAGGGACAGACAGACTCACTAATAAAGGTATCCCTGTCAAAACAGTGTGTGTTACAGTGATGTAGTACAGGTGGACACACACAAACATGATCTCGCACTGATCAGATAAGAAGAAAAACCCGACGTATGCAGGTCTGATGATAAACACACACACACACAGACACACACATACACAGACACACACACACACAGACACACACATACAGAGACATCTCACCCAGTGGGATCCAGTCAGGAAGCAGTGTGTCTCGGAGTTGTGCCCAGCTGGTGAAGTACTGAACCAGTCTGACCAGGGAGGAAGAGGAGCCGGCCGTGCAGCACAACACATCCAGCTCGGACACACACTGAGCGTGCTGCCCGACAACACTCACAAACCTAAGGAAGAGACATTGGGTTTGGTTTTTAATCCATTCGTATATCCGTCTACGTGTCTCCCTTCCTATCAATCTACTTATCTTTAGTTTTCTTTGGTGAAACCTGCTTGGACTTAACCTCTCGGTTTCGTACACACTCTTGGTCATGATACAATTACTGTGTATCACTCTATTATACCACCTGCCTACACTCGTTTCTTTCCGCTAACTACACGGACTCCATTGTAAGTTGCTTTGGATAAAAGCATCTGCCAGCGGGCATCCAGGTGGCGTAGTGGTCTATTCCGTTGCCTACCAGCACGGGGATCGCCGGTTCAAATCCCCGTGTTGCCTCCGGCTTGGTTGGGCATCCCTACAGACACAATTGGCCATGTCTGCGGGTATGTGTCCTGTTCGCTGCACTAGCGCCTCCTCTGGTCGGTCAGGGAGGGGGAACTGGGGGGAACAGCGTGACCCTCCCACGCGCTACGTCCCCCTGGTGAAACTCCTCACTGTCAGGTGAAAAGAAGCGGCTGATGACTCCACATGTATCAGAGGAGGACATGTGGTAGTCTGCAGCCCTCCCCAGATCGGCAGAGGGGGTGGAGCAGCGACTGGGACAGCTCGGAAGGCTGGGGTAATTGGCGGGGTACAATTAGGGAGAAAAAGGGGGAAATAAAAATAAATGAATGAATGAATAAAACCCCTACACAACCTCTTTAATCTACTCTTCTTCTTCTTCTTTCGGCTTGTTTGCTGTTTTTCAGGGGTCACCACAGCAGATTTTATTGCTTCCATTGGTACCCTGTGAGGGCAGCTGTTGTTAACTCGGGCCTTGACCGATCCAGTATGGTCTTGTCAATCTGCATACTGATTTGGCTGAATGTTACATGGGATACCCTTCCTGACACATCCACTAACCCTATGGACGGGGGCACAGGTGAAGCGCTGGATGCCACCCCAGTATTCATGGACTTGCACCTATGCCTGCTGCCATAGCCTCTTTATATAAATACGGAAGTAGCATAGTCTATTAATGACTCATGACCGGCAAGTCCACAGTGCCGATTTTACCATTGCATTTGTTCATGAAGGCGACCCTACCACACTTTGGGAGTCTGTTGCACCACAAAATGCATCACTGTCATAGGAAACTGGTTATTCAAGGGTTCAACGAAACGTCACCCAACCTGCTTTATATTACCTGAGTAGCAGTTTTGCTCTCTGGTAGCAGGACAGTCCACTCCAGGCTTCAAAGCCACCGACTGCAGAGGACACACACTGAGCGATGTCCTCGTCCACAGCACACACAACACTACACACTGTACCTCCTTAACAGAGAGAGACAGAGAGACGGGTTAGTAGAGAGTCAAACACAGGTAAAAAAGTTTCATCACAGCAGCAATCATTGGCAACGCTGTCTTCGGGAGGGGGGCGGAGTCGGCTTGTGTTCGTCATGTGAATGCGTCTCTGTGTGTGCCGGAAAAACAGTGGTTCGGCTTGGATTCGCCTTGTCACGAAAGTGGGGAGGCGCTTTCCTTCGAGACTGCCGGCCGGAGAGATGCAGTTGGCGAACGCATGCAATACGAGGGTGGGTGTTTGAATTAAAATAGGGATCAATTGGCCACTAAATTGGGAGAAAAAAGGGAAAAATCAGAAATAAATTTATAAAAAAAAAAAAAAAAGTTTCATCACTTCATGCTACAATCAGGAAGACTGCCATTTCTGTTCCATTTACTGATGCCTATGGTGGTATGTGATGACTGCACAATACGGAGCGGGGGGTCACTGCAGAGACAGACCCAAAATAGAGACGAAACTAGAGCTAATGCTAGGGCTCCAACTGACGATCATTTTCATCAGAGATTAATCTATCGATTATTGTTTTGAGTAGTCGATTAATCGTTTAGTCTATAAAATGTAAAAAAAAAAAAAAGACAAGAAAAAAAGACATGTCCATTACAAGTTCCCGGAACCCAAAGCGGTGTCTTACAACTGTTTACTTAGTCTGACCAGCAGCCAAAAAATTCCTTAAAGTATTCATTTTGTTATGACATGAATCAGAAAAATGTGAGCAAATCTCAGCATTTATGAAGCTGAAACCAGCAATTCTTTGGCATTTTTCCAATAAGTGTTTGAAACGATTAATCGATTACCAAAATTATAACCGATTAATGTTCTGTCAGCTGGTCCGCGGTGGTGTAGCGGTCTAAACATGGGCTTTGTGTCGATGCAGTTGCCCACTGGGGACTGGGGTTCGCGCCCCGGTCTCGTCAGATCTGACTATGGCCGGACTCGGTGAAGCAGCAATAATTGGCAACGCTGTCTTCGGGAGGGGGGCGGAGTCGGCTTGTGTTCGTCACATGAATGCATCTCTGTGTGTCTGGGGAAAAGCAGTGGTTCGGCCTGGAGTCGCCTTGTCACGAAAGTGGCGACTCCTTCGAGACTGCCGACCGGAGAGATGCAGTTGGCGAACATGTGCAGTACAAGTGTGGGTGTTTGAACTAAAATAGGGATTGATTGGTCACTAAATTGGGAGAAAAAGGGAAAAATCAGAAATAAAATAAAAAAAAAACGTCCTGTCAGCTGACTAATTGACTAATCTGCTAATTGTTTCAGCACTATCTGAAGCCCTAATGTCCATCAAAAGTCCCCCTTTTACCTTTAGAATCAGTGAGGGGCCGCGTCTGTCTGTCTGCTGGGCGGACTAACTTTCCTTCAATGAACATACCCAGGGCACGGGAATGGTGGTCCAGCCAGGCCTGAAGAAGAAGAAGAAGAAGAAGATGATGATGATGATATCTGATGACTGATAAAAATAGACCCTGCTCAGGTGTGATGGGAAGGTGAAGGATGAACAAAGGGGTTAGGTTGTGAAAGCAGGATATTGTGTATGCATTCCCATTTGTATTAATAATCATGAATTAAGATAAAAATTCCTGAAAAACCCCCAGACATTGTCACTCTGCACAAATGCAATTTATTAACAAGCAAACAAGCAAAAGTAATTAATGAAACATGTGAACAGAAACAAACCAGGCTGCAACGGCTGTCTGACAGGGACTGAATGAGCTTGGTTGGGCTCTCTTTGGACCCTCATATCTAGCGCTGCTTACACTGTTAACACTTAAGAAAATAAATAAATAAAAACACTTTCACCATCAGCTTGCACTTGAATTTCAGTTGTTTCAACGTCTGTACACGTGTGAATTAATTCACAATTTAACTTCAGTCCACAACCACAAATGCATTACTGATATCACAATGAGGGCGAGTGCACACAGTTGTGCTTTCATTTCTACTCATTTATAATAACTTTATTGAAACTCTTCCTCCAGTCTACAGCAACTGAGCAATGAGGATTTCACAATGAAATGTTCATTCTTTGTCAGTACTGCTGAACTTTTACCAGATTGGCTCATATCTGAAAACTTCTACTGACATTTTATTGGCCAAGACAACTGACACCTCTGGTGGACAATGGCCAATGAAAGAACAGGCTGCTGACATGCGTCAACTATTTACAGAGTAATGACCAAGGTGCAGGTTCTCGTTAACCTTGAGCTTTAGTCCAAACCCAAGCTCATCTGTTTGTTAAATGGGCAGAACTAAAAAAAAAGTTTTGTCATGGTGTGTTCCGTTTTCTTCCCACAGGAAAACAAGAGATAGAAAAAACAACAACCTCCGATCTACTATCCCATGCTGACCAAAGGGAACTAGACTGAAGATCACACCACACAGTGCAGTTTCCTGTTGGGACAGACCAGATCTAAACCCATCTAACCTGTACTATTCATTCGAAGGAGGCTGCCAGAAGAAATCCATGGATGGATATTCGGCTGACAAAATAGCCATTCTCTTATTCACAGTTAAAACGTGTTTTAACAAACATACTGACGTTGATTATTACTGGTATGTCTAGTACAACTGTAAATGAGGAGATTATTGAGTATTTGAAACAAAATGGGCCTATTGCAAGGGTAATTGCTGTAGGTAGGGTAGCTGATGTGAAGCCCCTTTAGGTAAATGTGTAACGTGTGATGTTGGGCTATACAAATAAAGTTGACTTGACCTGATTGAATTGAGTCAATCTGAGCAGCACTAATATAACTTGTAGCCGAACAGCGGCAGTGTCGTGACTGGGGCGTGCCCTGCAGAGATTCTGTCAGTCACATGTTCGCCTTATGAGTTACAGTACAGCAAAACTAATGAATTCCACATGGCAACGGTGGATACTGCACGCTCATCTGGAGCGCTTTCTCCCTGGTAGCCTATGCGGAACAAAACTTTTTTGACCACTTTTTTCATGAATTTAGACCAGAGCGGATGTCAGTGATGCAACAAAACAACACTATGTTTAACACGTTGGACGAGATCACAAAATACACCCTTCTTGCGTTTATCCCACCCTCGTCCTCTAGTCTTAACTCTAGCCTTACCTGTGCGGCGGCCGTGCTGGCAGAAGGTGGCCCATACTCCATGCTGTGGAAGATATCGCGTACAGTCCTGGCGGCGGCGCTGCTGCTGCCAGCCATAACACTTGGAACGGTTCGCAAGATGAAGCGAATTTACACACGGCTGCAACGAATAGTCCCCACTACGTACATACAATACGTATTCTGAAATCCAGAGGTCCGCCGTTCTAAGGTGGAAAAAAAACACAAGACGTAAAGTTGAGACCAGCGAGACACAAATCGAAAGCAATGTGAACGGGCTCCTATTCAGGATAACAAGCGCGACCGCGGAACGCTTCTCTGTACGGCGTAAGCGGAGACCGGTTTCCACACGGACGGGTTTGAGACTCGGACGCGCGCAACCGTCACGCATGCGCGGTACGTAGTAGGAGGTGCGGAGAAATTGCTGCGTTTTATTTTAGTGCGGCCGGCACATCGTCAGCAGTCCGGCGATTTAGCGTTTTCGTTCTCGTACATACCGAGCGTCAAAGAGCGGCGAAACGCTGGGACAATACTCCGTCATCGCAGGTTAGCCTCATGCTAACCGACCCGCAGGAACGGACGCGTCGGGCTAACAAGCGCGATCGCGGAACGCTTCGTAAGCGGAGACCGGTTTCCACACGGACGGGTTTGAGACTCGGACGCGCACGACCGTCACGCATGCGCAGTACGTAGTAGGAAGTGCGGAGAAATTGCTGCGTTTTATTTTAGTGCGGCCGGCACATCGTCAGCAGTCCGGCGATTTAGCGTTTTCGTTCTCGTACATAGCGAGCGTCAAAACGCTGGGACAATACTCCGTCATCGCAGGTTAGCCTCATGCTAACCGACCCGTAGGAACGGACGCGTCGGGCTAACAAGCGCGACCGCGGAACGCTTCGTAAGACGAGACCGATTTCCACACGGACGGGTTTGAGACTCGGACGCGCACGACCGTCACGCATGCGCGGTACGTAGTAGGAAGTGCGGAGGAATTGCTGCGTTTTATTTTAGTGCGGCCGGGACATCGTCGGCAGTCCGGCGATTTAGCGTTTTCGTTCTCGTACATAGCGAGCGTCAAAGAGCGGCGACACGGTGGGACAATACTCCGCCGTCGCAGCAGCAAGAATGCCCCGGAGAAAGGTGAGAAAATGTCGTTTAATGCAGAGCTAACCGGACGGATCCTCGTCTGAAAGAGTAACGTCATAGTCGGGACAAGAACTTGTTTTTTAACAAAAACTTTACTGTGCAACAGCGCTGCGCCTTCATTATATGACCCGCATACGTCCACAACTGGATTCTTGTTTAAAATAAGACGGTTGTTTGTTCATGTGCCAAAACATTATTGGTTGAAGTATTGAGCACACATAAGACACACACACACACACAAAAAAGAAGATATTGCTTATTTACTTTGAGCAAAACAAGAGAGGCGTGGGAATTTGCCCCGGGCGACCTTTGTGCAGATTGGCAACGGGGAGAATTTCGGCGGACGTTTTCCTGCTGATTTCGTGTTTGTGTTGACGACAAAGATAACGGCGAGATGGAGAAACGGGTACAAACTGTTCCGCGGACCAGGCAAGCGGTCCCTACCAAAACAACGCTGTGATTGGACCGAATCGGGACACGCCTTGCGCCCATTGGTTGGAACGATTGCGCGCCGCCTCTTGTCCGATTTGATTGGACGTACGCAAACTGGATTCTCAGGGTTTGTTGTGATGTTGTCACATGTCTAATGAGGGCAACCGCTTCTCCATATGGCGTAACACGTTAGTATGGGGAACATAAAAAAAACTTAATTACTAGTGAATTAGTAATGATCAAGATGTCACTTTAGTATGGGGAACATATTCTAAGTAACAAAAACTTAATTACTAGTGAATTAGTAATGATCAAGATGTCACTTTAGTATGGGGAACATATTCTAAGTAACAAAAAATTAATTTACAGTAATTTAACACTATGAACACTTGTAGTTGTGTGTGTTGTTATGTAAGAACAGAGCATATTCATTAAGTGTTAGTAAGGGAGAATAACTCTTCTTGTGGTACTACCACCTTATAAAGTCCATACTAAGCAAAGCATATTGAGATGGTGCTACTAATAAGCAATACTTCTGAGGTTATAGAGGGAAAACTCATAGTTAATGGCTTACTGGTTGTATAAGAAGGCCATGCAGAATAAGGCATTAATGAGTACGTAATAATGACCAATTAAGAGCCAATATGTTGCTAATTTGCATGCTAATAAGCACCTAATTAATGGTGACTACGTTCCCCATACTAAAGTGTTACCGGTGTAGCTTACTGGTCCCAGCTTGATCAGAATATTCCATGGGGGGAAAAAAAGTTGGCCATCATCTCATAGACATCTTCCCACGAACAAAGTAAAGGAGGTTTCCTTTAGAATGATTCACAGGTGTTATCCAGTCAAGCAATTTCTTTCTATGTGAGAGATATAAATACATTATGCTCGTTTGGTTCTCTCCATCCAGAAACCATGGCAAGACATATCAATATTCATTAGAGAGAAGCTTTTGGACAACTTTGAGTTATTTTATAAATGTATTTTGTTTAGTTTCCATATTCGGGATAAGAATTTGGAGAAAAAAAAGGTGCTTTTGTGATTAACTTCATTCTAAAATTCAAAATTTCACATTCATCGATGCAAGATTTCTAAAAGGACTCCTCTTTACAGTGTTTTCACATAGGACTTGGAACATTGCATGAACACAGTATCTTTAAATTACAACAAGAAGGTAAAAACAATGACTATTTAATGACTTCTTGTTATGGGAACAGAATTGATAGTCTTGCTGGGTATATTATGGTTATTTTTCTTTTCTTGGCTTGTTTTATTGTATCTATTTTTCACCGCCTGGCATTTATGTTCTTGATTGTTCTTATAAGGTTTGTAAGTTCATAAATGTTATATAAAAAAAAGGAAAAAAATTACAAACGTACAGTTGATGGTACCTTGTTATTTCTGAGAGTTGATAATAATTGAACGGTAGTGTCTTGATGCATGCTCAATAATCCAGGTAAGAAAATCAAAGAAGGTTGAATCAGTTCATCTGTATACAACGTTAAACGTCTTATCCAGTTGCATCCGTTTGCATCCGTTATATCCAAACTTCGATTGAACGGCAGACTTATTGGCAAGGACATTTGTATCTCAGCAGTTGCAATATGATGGCTTTGAAAACTTTCTGTTAATTGTCTTTATGCACGCTCAATAATCCAGGTAAGGAAATCACAAAAAATTGAATCAGTTCATCTGGACACAACGTTTAGTGAGAGAAACGTTTCATCACTCATCTAAGTGACCTCTTCAGTCTCATCTGACTGCAGGTATCCCCACCCTGATAAACAATACAGTGGCATAGTAACCGAAACCAACGATCGATTTCATATGCAAATTGCCGTGATCAATAACTAGAGTTATAATGGCCATGTGTACTGTTCACAGAGGATTTGGGAATGTTTGTAATCACAGCATTGTAAGATGGTGACAGATGTACTCTTAAGGCCCCCCTCAAATCAGTGATGGTCATTCCCTCTTAACATAGATGGCCTCTATGACTCCCCATTCTAACCAGCGTTCCTCCCTATCAATGACGTGCACATCCTCATCCTTGAAAAAGTTGCCACTGGCCTGTGGATGGGTCTAGACTGTGAAGTCATGGCCTGGCACATTAGCTCTTCTGTGCTGTGCCATCTTCTTGGCCAGCGTCTGTTTGGTTTCCCCGATGTACAAATGACAGCAATCCTCCTGGCACTTAACAGCGTACACTATATTGCCCTGTTTGTGCCAGGGGACCTGATCCTTGGGGTGGACCAATTTCTGGCGCAGCGTGTTTTGGGGTTTGAAAGCAACTGAGACGCAGTGTTTGGAAAATGTGCGTCTCAACTGTTCCGACACTCCCGCCACATACAGAATCACCACTGGTTTATGCTTAGGCAGCTGTTGTCCTTCTCTCTTCGATCAGCTGGTGCACTGTTTGGCATCTTTCTGGCTTTGACAAGTGCCCAGTTAGGATAACCACACTTAACCAGGACCTGTTTAATGTGGGATTTCTCCCCTTCCCCGGCCGCTGTGTTGGTGGGACGTTGTCAGCTCAGTGGTACAGCATCCTGATGGCTCCTAGCTTGTGCGCCAGTAGATGATGAGAGTCAAACCTTGAGTACTGATCAAGCCATAGGTTCAGATTTGTGGACGACACCTGGGTTAAAATTAAATTTCAGGAAAGACCACGTTTCACTGACCACATTAACTCTGTGGACAACCACATCAGCTTCACCAGGGAGGATGTGAAAGATAACAGTGGTGATGGGGGGGGGGGCATTTGATTTTTGATGTTTACCATAAACCATCACATACTGATCAGTACTTAAGGGTGGACTCTCATCATCCGCTGGAACACAAACTTGGAGTTCCTCCGTAATGCTGGTACCTGCAGTCAGTTGAGACTTAAGAGGTCACTTAGATGAGTGATGAAACGTCTCTCTCAGTAAACATCGTGTCCAGATGAACTGATTCAACTTTCTTTGATTTTCTTAACTGGATTATTGAGCATGCAGTAAGATAATTTAGGGGAGGGGGTTGCTGGGGGGGGGTTACTCCTCCCCCCAAAATGGGATCTTTGTTGAATTATCCACTGCCAAAAGTAAGTCGCTGTGTTACAAACATCGGTGATATTCTTTGTTAAATGACTGATTTTCAACCAAGACAGTACACGGTTTAATGAATCATCTGGGGCGGGGGTTTCCTTCCAGAGGACTGCGGGGAGTAGCTCCGACGGGACGGAGGACTCGGATTTCTCCGCCGACCTCGATCTGACGGAGGGCTCCGAGAATGACCACACACAAAACCGGAGGAACACGCGGCTCACCCGAGCCTCCGTCCGCCTCAGCCAGAGCTCCCAAGGTACCAGTGGGCTCACACTGATGGGTTCGTACTGATGGGTTCACTTCGGTGGGTTCACATGTCCTTACCAACGGCAGTGTCCAACGTAACATTTTTTTCCCCACTGGCCCACTTGGTCAGTAAATCAGAGTTTTACTGATCCCTTGTATATTTTCACTGGCCCGGCAAGCCAAAAAATGAAAATAACTGGTTTTTTCCATATTTTTGGTCATTTATTCATTGTATAAAATACTATATACCACGTCTGATTGTTTCCTTATATTGGCGGCACGGTGGCGCAGTGGTTAGCATGGTCGCCTCACAGCAAAAAAGGTCCTGGGTTCGAGCCCCGGGGTAGTCCAATCTAGGGGGTCGTCCCGGGTCGTCCTCTGTGTGGAGTTTGCATGTTCTCCCCGTGTCTGCGTGGGTTTCCTCCGGGGGCTTCGGTTTCCTCCCACAGTCCAAAGACATGTAGGTCAGCTGAATCGGCCGTACTAAATTGTCCCTAGGTGTGAGTATGTGTGTGTGTGTGTGTGTGTGTGTGTGTGTGGGCCTTGTGTGAAGGCCTGCTGCCCAATGACTGCTGGGATAGGCTCCAGCATTCCTGTCGCCCTCAGTATTCACCTGCCTTGCCCACATGGTAAGTCGGCATGATGACGGGTTGTCCGCCATCCGCTTGGCTAGCATGCACTGCAAGTGGTTTCTACTTTTGTGGTGCGTGTCGAGGGCATGTTTTTTGATAATTGTCGGTCCCTTTAAAAAAAACGAACCCCTTCGATCGGTCTTTGCAGTGAATCACCAGCAAACTAGAAAAAAGTACCACAGTCGCTGTTTTTCATCCAGGAGTATTGTTGCCTCCACAAAAGTAGAAAGCCCCTCTTTCTTTTCATAGCCTTGGAAGTTTCTTTCACGGATATTTTTTTCGAGTACCACTATAATGCCCCCCCCCCTTTTTTTTCTCCCCAATTGTACTTGGTCAATTATCCACTCTTCCGAGCCGTCCCGGTCGCTGCTCCACCCCTTCTGCTGATCCGGGGAGGGCTGCAGTCTACCACATGCCTCCTCCTATACATGTGGAGTCACCAGCCGCTTCTTTTCACCTGACAGTGAGGAGTTTCACCTGGGGGACGTAGCGCGTGGGAGGGTCACGCTATTCCCCCCAATACCCCCCCCCCGAACAGGTGCTCCGACCGACCAGAGGAGGCGCTAGTGCAGCGACCAGGACACACACCCACATCTGCCTTCCCACCCGCAGACACGGCCAATTGTGTCTGTAGGGACGCCCGACCAAGCCGGAGGTAACACAGGGATTCGAACTGGTGATCCCTGTGTTGGTAGGCAACGGGCTAGACCGCCACGCTACCCGGACTCCCCTCTCTCACACACATTTAAAAGGAGCTATTGTATATGGGCGGTCATAGAGCATGAATGGGTTCAGACAGCCCCCCCCTCCCATGACCTGGTTATGCCTCTGAGTGCCAAAAGGGATTTACTGCGGAAAAAGAGGGAATGACAGTGTTTCCCTTTGCTTTTGTTACTGAGGGAAGTTGGGTGTTCTCTTCTCTTCACGTGGCCGTTGAAATGTCAACACACACACACACACACACACACAGGCTTAGTATGTCACCAAAAAGATGGGGATGAAGCGGCCTCTCTGACAATAATGGAACCACTTTTATTTAATCAGCACCTTTCTGGACACACAATGCTACCTTACAGTTCAGTAAGGGAAAACTAGGAAGTGAGATCACAGAGCTAAACAGAAGTAGGTAGAACCCACACGGTGACATCAGCACAGGAGCCGTCACAAAGACACAGAGCAGCATTAAAATGCAGTAAAATGATGACAGGATGCAGAGGGTCGCAGGGGAGAACCAGACAGTGTCAGTAGAGCATGTCAGTAGACGGCTATGGAGAACAGACACTTTCTGAGTATTTTTCTAAATGGGTCAATCGCAAATCAATTAATAATGTGTTTCCTTTGCCATCTTTGCTTTTTGACATACCCACACAGAAAAACCACACACCTTTCCTGCACGTGTTTTATAACAACAGTCTTTGTGTCGGTTAGTCTGGAAGAGCCCCGGGTTTCTTTCTGTCTTTTTTTGGTGGGGGGTTATTTTCTCCCCAATTGTATCCGGCCATTTACCCCACTCTTCCGAGCCGTTCCAGTCGCTGCTCCACCCCCTCTGCCGATCCGGGTAGGGCTGCAGACTACCACATGCCTCCGCCCATACATGTGGAGTCGCCAGCTGCTTCTTTTCACCTGACAGTGAGGAGTTTCACCAGGGCGGCGTAGCACGTGGGAGGATCACGCTATTCCCCCTCTAATAGGCGCCCCGACCGACCAGAGGAGGCGCTAGTGCAGCAACCAGGACAAACACCCACATCAAGCTTCCCACCCGCAGACACGGCCAATTGTGTCTGTAGGGACACCCAACTAAGCTGGAGGTAACATGGGGATTCGAACCGGCGATCCCTGTGTTGGTAGGTAACGGAATAGACCGCTACGCTACCCGGACGCCCCCTTCGCAGCTTTTTTTTTAAAAGTGCGACAAATAAAATTTAGCATTTCAGGGTTTACCGTTTGAAGAGTCTAGTCTGTATGTTTATTATTTCACAAGAATGAGTGGTGGATATATGAAAGACCAGTCTTTCTCCACTTCACACTGTGAATCACACGTTACTACAGGCGTGTGCTGAATACATGTTAGTGTTAATGTGCCCACCTCGAATTCACAGAGCAAGCAGGCGCCCTCGCCGTCTGAGTCATGTCAATGTTGCATTGCTGTAATTCTGTTCTATTCTATTCTATTCTATTCTATTCTATTCTGTTGTAGGTAACTGCAGCCCAGTACAGAGCAGCCCTCCCAATACTGTGGGTCCAGAGGAGGGAGTGGAATCAGCAGAAGCAGCACCGGCGTCGGTTTTCTCCTCCGGCCGTAGAATTACACGCAGCCAGCAAGGGTCGCCAATCACAGCCGCCAAGAAATACCCACTGCGCCAGAGCAGGTCGTCCGGCTCCGACACTGAAGTTAATGGTGAGGAGTGATGGTGACGATAAGGGTAAAACGAAGGTTGGTTTTTCCCTCACCAATGACATTCTGTAAATTAAATGCTGCAGAATTTTACCATCTCCACCCCCGTGGTTGTAAATGGGAAGCAGAGGAGAGGAGGAGTGAATTAAGGGTGAAGATGAACGTAAGTGAAGTTGACAGTTGAGCGGGGCATCCCCGTGGTACCTCCGGCGTGGTCGGGCGTCCCTACACACACAATTGGCCGTGTCTGCGGGTGGGAAGCCGGGTGTGGGTATGTATCCTGGTTGCTGCACTAGCGCCACCTCTGGTCAGTCGGGGCGCCTGTTTGGGGGAGAGGGGGAACTGGGAGGAATAGTGTGATCCTCTCATGTGCTATGTCCCCCTGGCGACTCCACGTGTATCGGAGGAGACGTGTGGTGGTCTTCAGCCCTCCCCCAGATCGGCAGAGGGGGTGGAGCAGCGACTGGGACAGCTGGGAAGAGTGGGGTAATTGGCCGGATACAATTGGGAAGAAAAGGGGGGGGGGGGCGAATGTTGGTACTTCCACTGGGAAACCTTTTCACGCAAAAATAAAAACCTGGTAGTGAGGAAGCGGGGTTTGGTCTTTGGCTTAGCAGATTTAAAGCTCTCTCACGATTTTCCTGCCAGATCTGAAGCAAGACCAGGACGAGACGCCGCCGCGCACTCCAACGGGCAACGCCCCCTCCTCGGAGTCAGACATCGAGGTTTCCAGCAACGACCTGGTCTCCCCCAGCAACGACCTTGTTGTTTCCCAGGAAGAAGACGAGAGGCTGGCCAAAGAGCTGTCACTCAAAGAGGCCGCCGCCCACGACCTGTCCCACAGGCCAAAGCGACGGCGCTTCCATGAGAGCTACAACTTCAACATGAAGTGTCCGACCCCCGGGTGCAATTCGCTAGGTGAGGACAGAAACGCTTTACAAAAGCATCTTCTTTTTTTGGGGGGGGGGGGGGTTTACAGTAGCAACTTTAAAGTGCTGCTTTATGGCTGAAGTCACAACTGTATTGGATACGAAGACACACAGGAAGTAAGCTGCTTAAACTGCTTCCTTTAAAAAATGCTGACAGTTCGTTTTTCTTCTCCTACTTCTCCTCCCTCATTCTATTTCTAACTTTCTTTCTGTTCCTATGCCTTCCTTTGTCTTACCAACCACATAATCACCCCCACCACCACCACCACCACCCGCCTCAGGCCATCTGACGGGGAGACATGAGAGACATTTCTCCATATCGGGCTGTCCTCTCTACCACAACCTCTCTGCAGATGAATGCAAGGTACCTAAACACAAACATCTACACAGAGTTTCCCGTTGCGGAGGGATTTTAAATTGGAAAAACCAAGTTGGTAGCAGCTAAAGTGGGACTGACATGGTACAGGGAAACAGTTTTTGTTTTACCCTGGGAATCACAACAGTATTAGAGTCAGTCTGACAGCCCATCATCTCCCCAAGAAAAGACAGGATAAGAGTAACGTTCATAGCCGGCAGCCATACCAACATGTACCCTGGCTCTGCCAAATGATGGAAGCTAAGCAGGTGTGGGCTTGGCTAGTACTTAGATGGGAGACCTTCCGGGAAAACTGAGTTGCTGCCGGGAGTGGTGTTGGTGGGCCAGTAGGGGGCAGTCTTCCCCCTGGTCCTAATAAGAACAACAAATTGCAGTGACGGGGACACTGTGCTGTAGGAGATGCTGTGCTTCAGGTGAGACGTTAAAGCGAGGGTCTGACTCACTGTGGTCATTAAAGATCCCACGGCACTTATCTCAAAGAGTAGGGGGTTCCCCGGTCTCCTGGCATAATTCCCAACGAGCCCATCTCCATCGGGCCACCTAATCATCCCCCATGTAACTGGCTCAGTGAGTCCTCCCTCTCCACCCCAAGCTGATGTGTGGTGAGCGTTCTGGTGCAAAATGGCTACCGTGCGTCACCCAGGTGGTGCTGCACATTGGTGGTGGTTGAAGTGAGTTACCCCCTTCACTGTGAAGTGCTTTGGGTGTCTAGAAAAGCTCTATAAAAATATAATGATTATTGTTATTATTATTATTATAAATATTATTATATCTCTGACTGGCACCTGTCACATTTCTGGGAGAAAAAATAATTCATCTGGCTTATGTTCTTATGTTCTTATGTTCTTAAGGTGTTATTTAAACAAACTGTTGGCATTCCTCATTGAAACCAACACTTTATTCAGATGAAGTTCACAGCACTGAAATGCCCCCCCCGCCCTTACATTGTGACGAGAGCCCTGTGGGGTAACTTTTTTTTCAAAGATCCAACATGTCAGGGTGTTGGCGTTTTGTGTCCAGGGCAAGACGTCATCGCGCGACAAGCAGATGGAGGAGAGGACGCTGTCACACCGGCAAGACGAGAACAGACACTCCACACGAAGCCAGGTAACTGTTGTCCCTCTCTCTCTAGTGTGTGTGTGTGCACACACACACACACACACACACACACACACTGTACAAATGGATGTAGACTGACACACATGTGTGCATGTACACAGACACAGGTACAGGTGAACAATCACCCAATGGTGAACGCATTAAGATGCACACACACACATACAGCCGCCCACACACATTTGTTAACTTTATGTAATACACATAGAAACACATTATTCACAATTACTACTGCACAAAAGCATACACACGAATACACTCGTGCAGAAATGCAGAGATGCCTCTTCTCTTAGAGGTCTTTTTGTGAGGGGTCAGTTTTGGTCCTTATTTACAGGAAAGGCATTCCTGGAACTGCTCTTGTCCTGTATCACAAAGCACATTTGCCTGCATGTAAATATTCAGGACTGGGGTCTTGTTCACGAGTGAGGGTAGGATGGAGCAGGAAATTGACAGGTGGATTGGTGCAGCATCAGCAGTCATGCGGACATTGTACTGGACCATTGTGGTGAAGAAGGAGGTGAGCCGGAAGGCAAAGCTCTCAATTTACCAGTCAATCTTCGTTCCAACCCTCACCTATGGTCATGAGCTTTGGGTAGTGACCGAAAGGGTGAGATCGCGGATACAAGCGGCTGAAATGAGTTTCCTCCGTAGGGTGTCTGGGCTCAGCCTTAGAGATAGGGTGAGGAGTTCGGACATCTGGAGGGAGCTCGGAGTAGAGCCGCTGCTCCTTCGCGTTGAAATGAGCCAGTTGAGGTGGTTCGGGCATCTGATTAGGATGCCTCCTGAGCGCCTTCCTTTGGAGGTTTTCCAGGCATGTCCAACTGGGAGGAGACCCCGGGGTAGACCCAGAGCTCGCTGGAGGGACTACATGTCCAATCTGGCCTGGGAACACCTTGGGATCCCCCAGGAGGAGCTGGAGGGCGTTGCTGGGGAGAGGGACGTCTGGAGTGCCCTACTTAGCTTGCTGCCACCGTAACCCGACCCCGGAGAATCAGCTGAAGATGAGATGAGACTTTAACTAGGGGAGCCCCAAGGAAGCATCATAGCATTTAGATTTCAAGAAGTTGGTATATTGTCATAGAGCAGATCTGTAGGACATCAAAGAAGGTTGGGTCAGTTCATCTGGATACAATGTTTACTGACAGATACGTTTCATCACTCATATAGGTGTGACCATTAACTAGAGTTTCCGTGGTCACGCCCATATTTGCATATGAAGCTGGTCGTTGGTTTGGGTCGTTATGCCACTGTATTGTTTGTAAGGGTGGGGATACCTGCAGTCAGGTGAGACCGAAAGGTCACTTAGGGCCCAGACGCACCAAACCAACATCAGAGGACTAGCGGCGATGAAGGCCGGCTGTTGCGTCGCCTCACATCGCCCGCATCCGGGCCAAAAAGTAGCACTTGAACACGCCGCAAAGACCACCACCGACAGCCAGCCAGCATGTACGTTCTGCGCCTGCGTGAGAGGAAAAATTCTTGAAATGTTCAGGTGAGATGAAGACGAAAAAGGAGAAGAGCCTTCTGCGTGTGGCCTCTTGGGTTGATTGTAACTTCCGTTTCTCTTCTCGTGCACCGATTGGCTTAGCTGAACAGCCAATCAGAGTGGTCTCTCTCACCGATGGGCTCCGCCGCCGATTCAGCATGCTGATTCAAAGCTGCCGACAGGGGTCCCGACTAGTGCCGACGGGAGTGGGACACACCGCAAAAACTAGAGCCACAGACACTGACCGACGGCCCAACGTGTCATGGCCTTTAGATGATGATGAAATGTTTCTGTCAGTGAGCGTTGTGTCCACATGGACGGACTCAACCTGCTGGTGTTGTCTTACCTGGAGTGTTGAGTATCAAGACGTCTTCAGGACATGTGACTGAAGTAGTTATTAATCCTGCTGTCTTTCCATGATGCAGATGTCACCTTAACCAGAAGGTTACTGTGTGTGTGTGTGTGTGTGTGTGTGTGTGTGTGTGTGTGTGTGTGTGTGTGTGTGTGTGTGTGTGTGTGTGTGTGTGTGTGTGTGTGTCAGGTCCCCACAGAGAGGCAGCTGCGTTACAAGGAGAAGGTGACAGAACTGAGACGGAAGAGGAACTCGGGCCTCAGTAAGGAGCAGAAAGAAAAGTATATGGTGAGTGTGTGTGTGTGTGTGTGGCCTGCCTATTTATTGTTTGTCTGTCTGAGATGATGAAGAGGGGGTCGATGGGAAAAGCAAAACACTGTTCTCTACTGTCCACAGCAGAAATAAGATCGCTTATTTCTGATTATTTCATGTCATTGTTGATATTGAAAATATCTCTGACCGGCCAGCCGGTCCAGCCCGGTCTGACCGGCCGGGTTCAGGTTGGCCACATTCAGGTTGGCCAGATTCAGGCACGCATACCACACTGCCACACATAAAGGACAAGGCCAAGTTAATAAAACTTGGGTAAAACAGTTTCATTGCTTTAGTACCAACAATAAAAGACCTCACGTTACTCAAGAAGTACAGGCGTCATCACAGGGGGGCGTCCGGGTGGCGCGGTGGTCTATTCCGTTGCCTACCAACACGGGGATCCCGGTTCGAATCCCCGTGTGGCCTCCGGCTTAGTCGGGCGTCCCTACAGACACAATGGGCCGTGTCTGCAGGTGGGAAGCCGGATGTGGGCATGTGTCCTGGTCGCTGCACTAGCTCCTCCTCTGGTCGGTCGGAGCACGTATTCGGGGAGGAAGGGGATCTGGGGGGAATAGCGTGGTCCTCCCACGTGCTACGTCTCCCTGGTGAAACTCCTCACTGTCAGGTGAAAAGAAGCGGCTGTTGACTTCACATGTATGGGAGGAGGCATGCGGTACTCTGCAGCCCTCCCCAGGTCGGCAGAGGGGGTGGAGCAGCGACCGGGACGGCTTGGAAGAGTGGGGTAATTGAATTGGGCAGGTACAACTGGGGAGAAAAGGGGGGAACCCCCCCCCCCAAACAAAAAAGAAGTATAGGCTTTGCTGTACCTTTTTTAGCCGTGGTTTGAGTACAGCCATATTAGTTTCAGCAGAGCTTTGTGTTGCCGTTTTTGTTTGTTTTATGACATCCTCCTTTCCTCCGGTCGCCAGGAGCACCGTCAGACCCACGGGACGAGCCGCGAGCCCCTCCTGGAGAACATCACCAGCGACTACGACCTGGAGCTGTTCAGGAAAGCCCAGGCACGTGCCTCGGACGACCTTGTAAGAGAGAAAACTCATCCATCACCCTCCTCCCTTCGAACCCCCTCTCCTTTTTCCGCACCTTCCTGTCTCCTTTTCCCTCCCTCCCCCAGCTCGCTCTCTCCTCCTTCTCCTTAGCCCTCCGCAGTTGTCATTCTTTCCTCTCTTCCTCAGAGGAAGACGGAATTTTTCCGGGGCAGTTTTGGACCAAGCATCTTCTGAACAAAACGTTGCTTTTTTTTTTTTTCACCTGACTCCTCCGAGATTGTGCGCTGGGAATGGAAAGGTGTCATCGTTTTAATCAGGTTTTGTATGTCTCGGTGAAAAACTGGTCGCAGAGGAGAATCTTTTCCGCCCTTCACTTTTCTCTATACATGTTCAACTCCTCGCTCTTTTTTCGTTTTCTCGCTTGGTGATTTTTCGTATTGCCGGGACTCGGTTCTCTCAGCGGACACTCCTCGGTACATTTGTGGATTTGGCTAAAAGCGCGTCATATTTCAAACACAATCCCGCTCTGATCATCAGTAAAACACCGAAGAGCTTCGGAAAGCCAGTCCTTCACTTCAGCTTGGTGTGATTGGAGAGCTCTGTGTACGAATTTTATTTTGTCATACTCTGAAACCAAAACCCCGAACTTCACGTTCACTCTCTCAGCAATTTGGTCACGGTGTGCTTAGGTTTGGACACAGAAAGGCTTTCAAATGCTTTACAAATTCTGTGTCCATACCTTCCATTCATCCATCCATCCTCCATCCATCCATCCATCCATCCATCCATCCATCCATCCATCCATCCATCCGTTATTCTGCTCTCAGGGTCGCGGGGATGCTGGAGCCTATCCCAGCAGTCATTGGGCAGCAGGCGGGGAGACACCTTGGACAGACCGCCAGACCATCACAGGGCCAACACACACACACACACACACACACACACACACCTAGGGGCAATTTAGTACAGCCGATTCACCTGACCTACATGTCTTTGGACTGTGGGAGGAAACCAGAGCAGACACGGGGAGAACATGAGGACGACCCAGGACGACTCCCAAGTTTGGACTACCCCGGGGCTTGGACCCAGGACCTTTTTGCTGTGAGGCGACCGCGCTAACCACTGCGCCACCATGCTGCCATGTTCATACTATCCATCCATCCATTATCCAAACCGCTTATCCTGCTCTCAGGGTCACAGGGATACTGGAGCCTATCCCAGCAGTCATTGGGCGGCAGGTGGGGAGACACCTTGGACAGGCCACCAGGCCATCACAGGGCCGACACACACATACACACATTCACACCTAGGGACAATTTATTATGGCCGATTCACCTGACCTGCATGTCTTTGGACTGTGGGAGGAAACCGGAGCACCCGGAGGAAACCCACACAGACACGGGGAGAACATGCAAACTCCACACAGAGGACGACCCCCAAGGTTGGACTACCCTGGGGCTCGAACCTAGGACCTTTTTGCTGTGAGGCGACCATGCTAACCACTGTGCCACCGTGCCGCCGTGTCCGTACTAATCTGGAGACATTTTAAAAACACCGTTTTCATGTACAGAAAGGGCAGAAAGTTTCCTTGACACATTAGGGTTTTCCAGTCGTTTTCGAAAAGTTCCCCACTGTCCTCACTGAAACGGGAAACAAGAGAAAAAGTCTGAAGTCTCTTCTATCAGGCATGTTCACACAACTTGAGCCACCAGTCACATGACTCACATACAACAGTGTTTTCAAAAAAGCTCTGTTTTCGTCATCCTCACTAAGATGTGAACCTGGTGTTTTCAGATTTATCTACTTTGAAGAGCCTTTTCGAAACGCTCCATTTCTGGTAGTCAAAAACCCCGGCTTAGCGTGAATGGAAAGTGAGGGAAAAAAGATGTTTTCAAATGTATCTTTGTTAGTGGGAATGTATTCTCCATTCTCTTCATTCTTGGGACACGCCATTTATACGCCATTTCACCCAGGGTTAACTTTAGGTTATAATAATAATAATAATAATGGTCATTTATATAGCGGGCAGCATGGTGGTGCAGTGGTTAGCGCGGTCACCTCACAGCAAGAAGGTCCTGGGTTTGAGCCCCGGGGTAGTCCAACCTTGGGGGTCGTCCTCTGTGTGGAGTTTGCATGTTCTCCCCGTGTCTGCGTGGGTTTCCTCCGGGGGCTCCGGTTTCCTCCCCCAGCCCAAAGACATTTAGGTCAGATGAATCGGCCGTACTAAATTGTCCCTAGGTGTGAATGTGTGTATCAGCCCTGTGATGGCCTGGCGGCCTGTCCAGGGTGTTTCCCCGCCTGCCGCCCAATGACTGCTGGGATAGGCTCCAGCATCCCCACGTCCCTGAGAGCAGGATAAGTGGTTGGATAATGGATGGATGGACATTTATATAGCACTTTTCTAGACACCCAACGTGCTTCACAGTGAAGGGAGTAGCTCACTTCAACTACCACCAATGTGCAGCACCACCTGGGTGATGCACGGCAGCCATTTTGCACCAGAACGCTCACCACACATCAGCTTGAGGTGGACAGGGAGGACTCATTGATATGAGCCAATTACATGGTGGGATGATTAGGTGGCCAGATGGAGACAGCCAGGTTGGGAATGTTGCCAGGACACCAGGGGACCCCCTAATCTTTGTGATAAGTGCCATGGGGTCTTTAATGACCACAGTGAGTCAGGACCTTGGTTTAACTTCTCATCCGAAGGACGGCATCTCCTACAGCACAGTGTCCCCGTCACTGCACTGGGGCACTGATATTTGTTGTTGTGGTTAAGACTAGAGGGAAGACTGCCCCTTACTGGCTCACCAATACCACTTCCGGCAGAAACTCATTTTCCTGGGAGGTCTCCCATCCAAGTACTAGCCAAGCCCACACCTGCTTAGTTTCCGTCATTTGGCAGAGCCAGGGTACATGTTGGTATGGCTGTTGGCGTGGATAAGGGTTAAGGTTAGGTTAAGTTTAGGGTGAAGGTTGAGAGTTAAGGTTAGTTAGGTTCAGTGTTTGGGTGTGGGTTAAGTTTAAAAAATGATAAGGTTGGAAATGACTAAGGCGGCATCATCCGGACGATATGGAGTACAAACAGGAAGTCCTGTTTACTCTTCATAAGACTTTCTCCCCCACCGTGTCATCATGAGAGGCCTTCGAAGAAAATCTCTCTAAAGGAGTTCTCCGGTATCTACATTTATTTGTCTCTTTGCGTTATGAGTACACGGGGACCCCCCCCCCCACTAATTTCCTGGAGGGAGGTCGTGGATTACGTGGGGTGCAACCCGGACAAAAGGAAATACAGATGACATGCAGCTCCTCTCCCCACCTTCGAGGTGATTTAGTTTGGAAAAAGGTATGGCATGACTCGGTGTTCATGTGCTCCTACAAAGTTTCATATCAACCAATCACACGACACTTTGTAGGAACACATGAACACCGACACTTTGTTCCTGCGAAATTGAAGTGCTCCAAGTTTTTAAGATACATCAAGTGTTGTGTGAGTACGTGGAACGCCACGTTTTTTTGTCTTTCCTTGTCTTTTTTGGTCATTGCCTTTTCCTTTCCTCTCCTCCTTCTCTTTTCTCCTGTCTCTCTAACCCTCTCTCTGCCCCTCCTCTATGAATCCTCCTCACTTTGTCCCTTCCCCTCTCCCCTCCTCTCCCTCCTCCCATGCAGGACAAGCTTCGTCTGGCCGGTCAGGTGTCCGAGGGCAGCAACATGATCAAGACCATCGTGTTCGGCCGCTACGAGCTGGACACCTGGTACCACTCCCCGTACCCGGAGGAGTACGCCCGCCTGGGGAGGCTCTACATGTGCGAGTTCTGCCTCAAGTACATGAAGAGCCAGACCATCCTGAGACGGCACATGGTGAGGCGGCCTCTCCAGCTCCCGATCGCTCCCGTCGGGACGGCGTTTACTCCTCTCTGTCCACGTTCACGTTTGCAAGCAGTCGCGTTCCCTAAATCCCAAACCACAATTCCCTGAGCTTTCCCCACCTTTTGTAGATGTGGTCATGATCACGTGATGTTTTTTATTTGACCTTTCAAACAGAGGTATATCGTACTCGTTGCGAGCAAATCCATCATACATCATACATCAAAATCATCATACATCATTCAGGCAACATTATTAGTTTGATTTCGTTAAGGCAGGTGTCTTAAATAATACAATGAGAGGGAGGACAGTGGAATGGTGAGGATGCAAGGAGTAGAGGTGACGAAAGTGCACGAGTTTAAATACTTGGGGTCAATTGTCCAAAGTAACGGGGAGCGCAGGAGAGAGGTGAAGGAGAGTGCAGGCAGGGTGGAGTGGGTGGAGAAGAGTGTCAGGAGTGATTTGTGACAGAAGGGTACCAGCAAGAGTTAAAGGGAAGGTTTACAAGATGGTAGTGAGACCAGCTATGTTGTATGGTTTAGACAGTGGCACTGATGAAAAGACAGGCGGTGGAGCTGGAGGTGGCAGAGTTGAAGATAAGATTTTCATTAGGAGTGACGAAGAAGGACAGGATTAGGAACGAGTATATTAAGAGGGACAGCTCAGGTTGGACGGCTTGGAGACAAAGCAAGAGAGGCAAAATTGAGATGGTTTGGACATGTGTGGAGGAGGGATGCTGAGTATATTGGGAGAAGGATGCTGAATATGGAGCTGCCAGGGAAGAGGAAAAGAGGAAGGCCATAGAGGAGGTTTATGGATGTGGTGAGGCGACGCAACAGTCGGCTTTTGTCGCCCCCAGTCGGTTAGGTGTGTCCGGACCATTAGTTGGGTGATGAAACGTATCTGTCAGTAAACGTTGTGTCCAGATGAACTGATTCAGCTTTCTGTGATTATTTTCTTCAGTTTGAATTATAAACCTCAAAGTTTCAGCTTGCTGTGGGGAATCACAGACGTTGCCACTAATCTGTGCAGCTGCCTTTGCCGTGGGCATGTTGATGAAAGATTCTGATAAGGATCTTTCAGTAAGTTGGCTTGCTGGAGTTAATTTGGCTGAGCCCAAAAGGACGTCTGCGCTCTCTGCCTTGCAGCTGGTGGGAGGCAGTGTTACGTAGAGCACTGAATGACATTATGAGCACCATGATTTAATGCAAACACAGTGATTTTCAAACATAAAAGGGTTCACACTCCAAAAGATGCCATAGATTTGCGTAAGTGATAACTTTTATTTTTAGTGATTTTAATGCAGGGTTTTCAAACCTGCAGGTCCAAAAAAGCTTTTCAACTCCATTGAGTTAAAAAGCCCCCCCCCCCCCCATAAAAACCAAATTCAGCCACCTCCAAACAGTTTCCTAACTTTGCGTCTATATTGAGAGCCTTATGACTTCATGAAATGATTTTTCACTTTGACGTTTTCAGGTTTTTTCCATTTACTTATTTGTAAAACACCAGGTGTGGTTCAAACCTTTTGCCAGAATGGAAATTACCTTCGAAAAATAATTCTTGATCTAGAACAAAAAAAAAAAAACTAACCATATTTGTTCCAGCCTATGAAATTGTGCGTACATCATACAGCATTGCCTATAATTATCATCATCATCTGTCATTTGTTAAGTAATAGAATGTCCAAGATATTTCACCTTATTACATACCACAAGATTATTATCAGATGATTTAAAATCAGGACTTGTTAGATGATTGACCTCTTTGGTTCTACAGATCAGGACAACACTCTTACTAGCATTGTATTTGATATCATGCTCCACACCGTACATTAAAATCTCTTATTGTGATGGTATAATTTAATTTTTCTCTTTCACATCAAGGCAAAGTGTGTGTGGAAGCACCCGCCAGGTGATGAGATCTACAGGAAGGGGAACATCTCAGTCTTCGAGGTGGACGGCAAAAAGAACAAGGTGAGGGCACTCCTCTCATATATGGTGGCCTATCCAGGGTGTCTCCCCGCCTGCCACCTAATGACTGCTGGGATAGGCTCCAGCATCCTGCAACTCTGCTAAGGATAAGCAGCTTGGATAATGGATGGATATATATATATATATATATCATCAGCTACTTCTCTGGGGTCGGGTCGTGGTGGCAGCAAGCTAAGTAGGGTACTCCAGATGTCCCTCTCCCCAGCAACACCCTCCAGCTCCTCCTGGGGGAGCCCAAGACATTCCCAGGCCAGATTGGACATGTAGTCCCTCCAGTGAGTTCTGGGTTCTACCCCGGGGTCTCGTCCCAGTTGGACGTGCCCGGAAAACCTCCAAAGGAAGGCACTCAGGAGACATCTTAATCAGATGCTCGAACCACCTCAACTGGCTCCTTTTGACACGAAGGAGCAGCGGCTCTACTCCAAGCTCCCTCCAGATGTCTTAGCTCCTCGACCTGTCTCCAAGGCTGAGCCCAGACACCCTATGGCGGAAACTCATTTCAGCCGCTTGTATCCGTGATCTCACCCTTTCGGTCACTACCCAAAGCTCTTGACCATAGGTGAGGGTTGGAACGAAGATTGACTGGTAAATTGAGAACTTTGCCTTCCGGCTCAGCTCCCTCTTCACCACAATGGTCCGGTACAACGTCCACATTACTGCTGATGCTGCACCAATCCACCTGTCAATCTCCCGCTCTATCCTACCCTCACACGTGAACAAGATCCTGAAATACTTGAATTCCTTCACTTGAGGCAACAACTCATCCCCAACCCGGAGGGAGCAATCCACCATTTTCTGCTAGAGAACCATGGCCTCAGACTGGGAGGTGCTGACTCTCATCCCGGCCATTTCACACTCAGCTGCAAACTGCCCCACTGCGTGCTGGAGGTCAGTTCTGATTAAGCCAACAAAACCACATCATCTGCAAAGAGCAGCGATGCAATTCTGAGGTTCCCAAAACAGACACACTCCTCACCTTGACTGCGCCTTGAGATCCTGTCCATGAATATCACAAACATAATTGGAGACGAGGGACGACCTTGGCGGAGTCCGACACCCACCGAAAATGTGTTTGAATACGGATGGACACAGGTCGCACTTTGGTTATACAAGGACCGGATGGCTTGTAGCAACTGCCACAGTACAGCATACTCCCGCAGTACCCTCCACAGAGTGCCCTGGGGTACACGGTTGTAAGCCTTATCCAAGTCCACAAAACACATGTAGACTGGCTGGTCAAACTCCCATGCCTCCCTCAGCACTTCCACAAGGGTAAAGAGTTGGTCTGTTGTTCCACGGCCAGGACGGAATCCGCATTGTTCCTCCTGGATCCGAGGTTCGACAATTGGTCTGAGCCTCCTTTCCAATAAATAAATAAATAAATAAATAAATATATATATATATATATATATATATATATATACACACACACACACACACATACATACACACACACATATATATATACACATATATACACACACATATATATACACTTACATATATATATACATATATATACATACATATACGTATGTATGTATGTATATATACATATATATATGTGTGTGTGTGTATAGGTGTGTGTGTGTGTATATGTGTATATATATATATGTGTGTGTGTGTGTGTATATATATATATATATATATATATATAACTTTGTTAAAAGAAACCCTCAACAGTAGGGAAAGTTTTCAACAAATAAGGAGCAAAATAATCCAGTGAGTCAAGTAAATTCTTTATGAGACAGTACAAGCCTGTTTCATGCCATAAGCAATCATCAGCAGTCAATAAAGCCACTCGTGAAAGAACATCCTTTTATATATACGTATATGGCCAATTTGGGTAAACTGGCTGGATATCCACTTTTTTATTTTTACTAGTCACAGTTCCATTGCTGAGGGGGCCAGGTTTTGTTAGCCATTTTACGTCTTAACAGCCGTTAAACAAAGTAATAGGTTAACTGTGAGCAGTTTGAGGTTAAGTGCGTTCTGGGGCCTCAGTAGTAAGTGTGGAGTGAGGGGATACCATCACCCTTGCACTTTCCCAACCTGGGTTATACCAGCTATCATTTAATCTATTACCAAAATATGAGGCGACTGCATTTCCAGGTACAGTGCCACATCCCTTACCATCATGGTTGCTGCCACCCATTGCTAATATGTTGTGCGACATATTTTCCCCCATAGATCTACTGTCAGAACCTGTGCCTCCTGGCCAAACTCTTCCTGGACCACAAGACTCTGTACTACGACGTGGAGCCTTTCCTCTTCTACGTCATGACAGAGGCAGACAACACGGGCTGTCACCTGGTTGGATACTTCTCCAAGGTTAGCAGGAATCCCTAACTACCCAATCCTCTCACTTTCTTCACTTTCTTTTTTTTTGTTCGTATGTTTTATATGTACGTATGCTAATAAAGACAAATTGAATAATTGTTGGCAACCATTGTACAAAAGGAATCTTGCCCAGTACTATTTTTGTTAATGTCAGTATGATGCTGACAAGCATACAGCCACACACATCATACCTAGCCATACCCAGGCACCACAGTGATGCCTGGGTTATTCAGTTCAATTCAAAACTTTATTGCAGACTGAGGGTCCATAATGGAAAGACAAATAGGTAAAAGACATCCTAGACAATACACAGAGTAAACATAATAAAATAACATAAATGGAACAAGTCAGTGTGTTATAAGAAGGCAGCTATACCAGTGGTCCCACTGATTGGTAGCGTGTGGTACTGTGTCTTATATTAGTTAAACTCTTGATGATTACATTATCAGAATCACTGAGCCGGCAAATAAATTTATACATGAGATTTCTTAGAAGAGCCTAAAAGGTACTGACTCCTGCAGCCACAAACATTTCACTTGCACTACACCATCTAGGTATTTTTAGTAGTATTCTCATAGCATCATAAGCTACTCGAAGCCTCTGTAAGCTTGCTTTTTTATAGTTTGACCACAGGTGTGCAGTATAGAGTGGTGTACAATATGTAGTTTGACCACAGGGGAGCAGTATAAAGTGGTGTACAATATGTAGTTTGACCACAGGTGTGCAGTATAAAGTGGTGTACAATATGTAGTTTGACCACAGGGGCACAGTATAAAGTGGTGTACAATATGTAGTGTGACCACAGATGTGCAGTATAAAGTGGTGTGCAATATGTAGTGTGACCACAGATGTGCAGTATAAAGTGGTGTGCAATATGTAGTGTGACCACAGGTGTGCAGTATAAAGTGGTGCATGATATATAGTTTGACCACAGGGGTGCAGTATAAAGTTGTGTACAATATGTAGTTTGACCACAGGTGTGCAGTATAAAGTGGTGTACAATATGTAGTGTGACCACAGGTGTGCAGTATAAAGTGGTGCACAATATGTAGTTTGACCACAGGGGTGCAGTATAAAGTGGTGTCCAATATGTAGTTTGACCACAGGTGTGCAGTATAAAGTGGTGTACAATATGTAGTTTAACCACAGGGGTGCAGTATAAAGTGGTGTACAATATGTAGTGTGACCACAGGTGTGCAGTATAAAGTGGTGTACAATATGTAGTTTGACCACAGGTGTGCAGTATAAAGTGGTGTACAATATTTGGTTTGACCACAGGGGGGGCAGTATAAAGTGGTGTACAATATGCTCTGGACAGAGACCTCTCCACACAAACTGAACACATACCAAACTTGCATGACAGAGTGTTTGCTTGTGCGTACATCATGCAGCATTGCCTATAAATATCAGCATCATCTGTCATTTGTTAAGTAATATAAGGTCCAAGATATTTCACCTTATTACATACCACAAGATTATTATCAGACGATTTAAAATCAGGACTTGTTAGATGATTGACCTCTTTGGTTCTGCATCATGACAACACTCTTACTAGCATTGTATTTGATATCATGCTGCACACCGTACACACAACATATATCAAGGAGCTGCTGGAGACCAGCACTACAGGGACTAAGAAGGACAGGGTCATCTGCATACATGATATGGTTCACCAAGGTATTACCCATCATGCACCCAGTGTTTCAGGCTTTTGTTATTGGTTGAGTCAGACTAAAAGCATTGGCTGTCTGGGGTGCCTCTGTCATCGCATGGTTAGAGAACATGCCACATAGTTGAAGCATTGCCAGTTCAAATCCAGCCAGTAACCTGTGTTGCACGTCATATCCTTCTCTCTCTCCTTCATTGTCATGTCTACCTCTTTACTGCACTGTCTAATAAAAAGGTAAAATACAAAAAAATAAATAAATAATAATAATTGGCTTAAAAGACAGTACAATGATGATCACTGATCAGTAAATAAATCCAGTGGTATTATTTTCCATTTTCTGCAGGAGAAGAACTCTTTCCTGAACTACAACGTGTCCTGTATCCTCACCATGCCTCAGTACATGAGGCAGGGGTATGGAAAGATGCTTATAGACTTCAGTGAGTACGAGCACCCTATGTGTGTGTGTGTGTGTCTGTCTGTCTGTCTGTACATGTTCCATTATACGTGCGTTTTGCTTGTCAGCATAAGACTAGTCTAAATGTTCTGATCTTCTCTGGTTGATTACGACCAAGGATTTTCTCCAATGTGCAAGTTTATTCAGAAATCAGGCATTCTGGGGGAGTCCGGGTATCATGGCAGTCTATTCCGTTGCCTATCAACATGGGGATCACCGGTTCGAGTCCCTGTGTTACCTCCGGCTTGGTCGGGAGTCCCTACAGACACAATTGGCTGCGTCTGCAGGTGGGAAGCTGGATGTGGGTGTGTATCCTGGTCGCATTAGCGCTTCCTCTGGTCAGTCAGGGCGCATATTCGGGGAGGGAGGGGGGACTGGGCGGATAGCGTGATCCTCCCACACGGTACGTCCACCTGGGGAAACTCCTCACTGTCAGGTGAAAAGAAGCGGCTGGTGACTCCACATGTATCGGAGGAGACATGTGGTAGTCTGCAGCCCTCCCCGGATCAGCAGAGGGTGGAGCAGCGACCGAGACGGCTTGGCAATTGGGGAGAAAAAGGGGGGGGGGGGCAAAAAAAAAGGTCATTTGGTGTGTGATCCCTTTCTGAGAAAAACAATACAGCGGCTTGTGATTTGGAAATGGTGTTTGTTAACATCACGATTTCATATCCTCATATTTTTGCTGTTCCCCTCCTTCCTACGTTCTCGGCAGGTAAACAAAATGCTGTAAGTTGGTCACACATATAGATACATGAATGGGTAACAAACAATTCTACTCACTGTCTGATTGGTTCTGCAAGGTTACCTGCTGTCCAAGGTCGAGGAGAAGGTCGGCTCACCAGAAAGACCTCTGTCTGATCTTGGCCTCATCAGCTACCGTAGCTACTGGAAGGAAGTGCTTCTGCGTTATCTCAACAACTTCCAGGGCAAAGAGATTTCTATCAAAGGTCAGCACCGGATGGCATGCTTCAAATTCGGTTTTACCACAAGAGTGATCCAGCTTGTTCAGGAAGCAAGATAACCTATCTGAGGCAGGGTTCCCAGAGCTCTTTATCAATGGGGGGGAATTGATGGGTTTTCTATTAAACACCTCAGATAAAGTCTGTAGTTAACATAGGTAAACAAGATTTAGACTTTTTGTTATGTAAAATAAAACTAATTATCAAATAGGATTCCCCATTCTCCCTGAAAAAAAATCTGGAAATTTATAAACCAGTTTTCCAGTTATGGAAAAATTGATCAGCTGTCCTGGAGATATTATTTAGATCATTGAAATTTTTCAAGTTTGGTGATAAAATTGTATTTATACCTGCTGAGGTTGCATATTTTTAACATAATTTTAGCTGTGATCCACTGAGATATGACATCAGTGTGTGAAGTTTGGGTGTAAGTTCAGTGACCTGCAAAAAGTTACACAATCCATTTAAAGACTGCTGAGACTTCCCCTGGTTGTTAATATTGAATCATATGACCTTCTGTCAGCAACGCTGTCATGTTTAGCCAAGCAGAAGTCATTGAGAATGGATATCTTATGAAGAGTGGGAACGCTGTTAAACCTGTGGGGAATTCTGAAGCATTTTAGTGTAGAAATGCTAGCTCTGGGTGTCGGGGTAGCGTGGTGGTCTATTCCGTTGCCTACCAACATGGGGATTGCTGGTTCGAATTTCCATCTTACCTCCAGCTTGGTCGGGTGTCCCTACAGACACAATTGGCCGTGTTTGCGGGTGGGAAGCCGGATGCGGGTATGTGTCCAGGTCGCTGCACTAGTGCCTCCTCTGGTTGGTCGGGGCGTCTGTTCAGGGAGGAGGGGGAACTGGGGGGAATAGCGTGATCCTCCTACACGCTACGTCCCCCTGGCAAAACTCCTTACTGTCAGGTGAAGAGAAGCGACTGGTGACTCCACATGTATCAGAGCAGGCATGTGGTAGTCTGCAGCCCTCCCCAGAGGGGGTGGAGCAGTGACCGGGATGGCTCGGAAGAGTGGGGTAATTGGCCATATGCAATTGTGGAGAAAAAGGAGGGGGGGTCCAAAACAAAAGAAATGCTAGCTCTTAAAAAATGGCCAATTGTCATATAAGCAATATTCACACAGAAACCTAACTTTAGCTTTTTACTCTTATCAATCATATTTATACTTCAAACTTTGTAAACATAATTTCTATTAATGAAAATGATCTCATAGGGCAATACGTCTAAATTTCATAAGCTTTTGTTTGCCACAGAGATTATTTCAGGCGTTAAACCAAATCCCATTCATTTTTCCCATAGAGACCGAGCAATAAGAACCCATATTGGAGATGTTCCAGGTTAGCCATAAAAAAAAACTGATCCATGACTACCCTGTTTGGCCATTAGCTAATCATCATGTGACATCATGTCTCATAATTATGCAGATTATCATTTCAATCATTGCTACACCTTCTAATTTCAGCAATAAATCTCCCCTCTTTTGTCTCTTTGATGATTTGTGAAATCAGGTGGAGTAATGAGAAAATACTGTATGTGTTCTGTGCCTCAAAATATGGTTTTGACCCTTCATGCTTTGAATATGCCTCTATTTTATCTATGGAAACTAGACATCGCATATCTGCAGATGATAATTTATCAACATATCCATTGTCAGCAACCATGACCATGATCAATCTACCTGCATCAACAAACTCTTTTGTGAAGATGCATGGAAAGGACTTTGATGGGTTTTTTTCTCTATTATTCTGATTCTGAAGCTATCAGTGAACAGTGGGTGGTCTACTGGTTCCCTGCTGTACTCTGCAGACTCGTGCTGTTCTTATAGAATGAGGACTGTGCTCACTGCCAAATTTTGAAGTTGTTTTGACTCCATTAACTCTGAGTCTACCGTGTTGTGCCCGTAGAGATTAACAAAGTCATAAAATTCGACTCAGCAGGCCTCATCAACATTCTGAAGTTAGATTACTTCTAACTATAGTGTTGGGTCCATAGTCCTGATTCTGTCTACAGAGGTCAAGTCAGTTTTATTTATAGAGCACATTTAAAAACAACAAGTGTTGACCAAAGTGCTTTCAGAGAGATTAACATGATTAGAATCAAACAAAAACTCAGGAATGATCAAATATAAATACAGGAATTGTCAAATAAAAACACAGACATAAATAAGAGGATATAAGTAAAGTGAAAAAAGCATAGCATATCGCAGTAAAATCAGCACAAGCAGCATTGCACAAACAACAAAGAAAATACAGATAAAAGCCAGAGAGTGGTCAGGCATGTCATCATGATGACAATTAAGAAATTAAAGAGATGATTGTTTAGACGAGTTTCAAAAATATTGATGGAAGGGGAAGATCTTATTATTAGTGGCAAACTATTCCAGAATTTAGGGCCAACAACTGAGAATGCTCAATCATTTTTGGTTTTTAACTGGGTGCGTGGAATTAAGAGCAGTGATTGGTCAGCAGATCTAAGGGGTCTGGAGGTGGAATGGGGAATGAGCAGTTCAGCGATGTAACCTAGTGCCAGTCCATTCAGTGCTTTAGAAACAAATAAAATAATCTTAAAATCAATTCTGGTACCAGTGAGGAGTCTCGCTGTTGTATTTTGAACCAGCTGTAGGCAAGATAGGACTGAGTGACTGATTCCTACGTAGAGGGAATTGCAGTAGTTGAGGCGATAAGAAATAAAAGCATGAATTATAGTCTCCAAATCTTTAACGGACAGGAATGATTTTTATTTTGAAGTTGATCTAAGATACAAGAAGCCAGTGCTGACAACTGAGTTAATTGAGGTCAATTCAAGTCAAGTCAATTTTATTTGTATTGCCCAATATTTCAAATTACAAATTTGCCTCAGTGGTCTGTACAGTAATACAACATCATGTCCTTAAACCTTGCATCGGATAAGGAACAACTTCCTAAAGAAAAGAAAAAAACCTTTAACAGGGAGGGAAAAAATAGGAAGAAATCTCAGGGACAGCAACAGTATCAAGTTTTAAAACAGAATCAAAGATAACACCGAGATTTCTTGCATGGGACTTTACATTCAATGACAGAGGCCCGAGAGCATTGATTGTGGTTGCGGAGTTGTCTGCAGGGCTGAAGATTAAGACCTCCGCCTGGTTTAGCTGAAAGAAGCTTTTTGCCATCCGGGATTTTACATCTTCAGCGCAATTTAGAAGGGCGTTAATGCTGCATGGATCACAAGATTTCAGCAGGAGATACAGCCAAGTGTCATCAGCATAACAATGATAGGATATATGTTTTCTGAAAATAGACCCCAAAAGAAGCGTCGTCGTCATTGGCTGTTTTTAGCCCACATTTTCTAGGGCGTTCCCCTGATTTGGGGGAGCAGTGCTGTCCCTAAAAAGGGCTGCTCCATCACAAGGTTGCTGCCGAATCCACACAAAGTTTCCCAGGTTCATGTTGAGACGACCATCAGATCCTTGCCGCCAGTTGTGTGCCTTTGGTGCTTTTAGTGTCCAGGATGATCAGTCCCTGCTCCCATCACTCCACAGCATCGCCAGTGGACTTTGTGGGGGGGTAAAGCATGGTCCTCAAAAAACTCTCGGAGCCATTTGCTAAAGCCTTGATTAAAGTGGTGATCAGGTTGCGACGCCGGTCCATACTGTTTGGCCTGGGAGGATCCAGTTTCATGGCAACACAACAATGAAGACGATGAGATCCGCCACAAGTTGTAATCAAGTGATGGTCGGATTGGGAGTCCGAACTGCCCACTTGGTAGGCACTTATGAGCCAGGGATATGTGGGATTTTTTCCGCGGTCCCGTTAGGCTTTAGCCACCTGAGTGCTGCCCAGGTTACGCCAACTCCACAAGTGAAGTCCGGTCAATACTGCGAAGAGGGGCCTATCCGGGGTTTGTCACGCATTCAGGAATCAGTAGCCTGTACCTTTCAGCCTACATCACAAGACGCTTCTAGGGAAAATAAAATAGGGTCTACAATGGAGCCTTGTGGTACTCCACAGGAGTTGGATGCGGAGGAAGAGGACACATTATCAATTCTAACCGAAGCTAATTGGTCTTGAAGGTAGGAGGCAAACCACTGATGAGCCTGTCCCTGAATGCCAACAGCTTGCTTAAGGTGGTCCAAGAGGATGGAGCGATCAACAGTCTCGGAAAGCAGCTGAGGGATCTAAAAGAATTAAATTAATGTAATTTCCAGAATCTAAAGACAAGAACAAATAATTTTTCACCCACAAGAGAGCAGACTCTCTGCTATGGTGTGTCCTAAAACCTGACCGAAATTTTTCCAGTATGCTGAATTTGTCCAAGAAGAGGAGATGAGTTGAGAGAAAATTACTTTTTCAAGAATTTTAGATAAAAACGAGAGCTTTGCAGTTGGTCGGTAATTATAAGGGACAGACAGATCTAAGTTAGGTTTTTTGATCAGAGGGTGAATGACAGCATGTTTAAAGACAGCTGGGACATCTTCCTTTAACAGGGAGCTGTTAATTATTAATAAATTACTAGGCCCAACAGTGTCCAGCACCTACTTAAGTTGGGAATAATGTCTAATTCTTACTTATAAAGCACTTCAAAAACTGGCTCCTCGATACCTCACCGATCTCCTCTCCCCCTACCAACCCTCTCGGTCCCTCAGATCCACCTCAGCCTACCTTCTCTCTACCCCCAGGTCCAACCTCTGTGGCTTTGGTGACCGAGCCTTCTCCAGAGCAGCTCCCAGGCCCTGGAACTCACTTCCCCAAATCATTAAGAGACTCAGAATCCCTCCCACTCTTCCAATCCCATTTCAAGACACACCTTTTCTCCATTGCCTTCTCGTGCCCCCCCCCCCTCCGCTCATACACTCCTGGTTTGGGGCAGGCTGGGGACAGCCCTTGACCTGCATCTGTAGTCTGTAAACCCTCGTCGGATCGGTAGAGGGGGTGGAGCAGCGACCGGGCCAGCTCGGAAAAGTGGAGTAATTGGCCGGATACAATTGGAGAGAAAAAGGGGGAAAAATCCAAAAAGAAAAATGATAATCATCAGAGAATATGACCAGGATGCGAGAACACCTGACTAGTCGTTCCTGTACAGCTCCCATCTCATAAGCCTAATATTTTTTTTTCCAAATACAATCCTCACATTTACAGAGATCAGTCAGGAGACAGCGGTGAATCCGGTGGACATCGTCAGCACACTACAGTCTCTCCAGATGCTCAAATACTGGAAGGGAAAGCACCTTGTCTTGAAAAGACAGGTAACACTATGCTATATCTCAGTAATAACGCCTCTGTTCTACCGTCTGTTTTTGATACAAAATCTTACATCCATATTTTCCTATAGCATTGCAGTTAAGATTTTAAACTGGCATAAGCAGCATTCTTAGCACTTTTTGAACAATTTAAAATGATCATTATGGTTAAATAATCTCGAATTCACATCAGAACACTAAAGAGTACAAGGTTCAGATGACTTACCACCACGAGAGTAGATTTATCATCAACTCACTGTAGTTGAGTTCAGTGTCAGGAAGAGATGGAAACTGATGATCCACTGTGGCAACCCCTAACGGGAGCAGCCAAAAGTAGTAGTAGTAGTAGTAGTAGTAGTAGTAGTAGGTACTTAACTAGATTAGATCAGGCTAGCATTGCAGCAGTGCTGGTTTAGGGAAGCGATCACCCAGCATGCTTGCATGTAGCTTTATCTGCTAGCATCACGTGAAAAAGCAAGGATTGCAGCCATGCACAAAATCGCCTTTGTTTTTGTGCTGTAAAAAACCTCAACAACATGCTCAAAAACACTAAAGTGGTTTTGGCCACCGACGTTAAAGTCACACATGAATTGCCACTAGCTAAGATTCGAATCTTGCCAAAAACAAACTCTTTCATTTCCCCTTCTCCCTCAGCTTTCCCTGTTTTTGAAATCAATTAGACCCTCAGTAAACCTGTTATTATCTACGTATCCTTGCTTTCACATACCGTGCTTACGTGCTCCTGAAATCTGCTGTACAAATAGATGTGCCTTGCCTGTTTGATCCTCCAGGACCTGATCAACGACTGGAAAGCCAAGGAGACCAAACGCGGCAACAGCAAGACTATTGACCCCACAGCCTTAAAATGGACGCCGCCTAAAGGGACGTAGAACAGCTTCCTCTCATCCCCCCCCAACCCCTGAACACATGCGCGCACACACACACACACACACACACACACTCTTAGGTGCACTTATATGCACGTGGTAACCCTTAACCTTCAGACACTTTGTCTAAAAACTGCTTAGAGCATCCACAGTCAAGACACTCATCCGCCCTGGGTCCAACACTCACTGTCAAGGTTGACTTGTTGACCTGATTCAAACGACAGCCGCCTCGCTTCACGCAGACAGCAACAGTGTAGGATGTCAAACTAACAAACAGACCGACTGAGGGAGAATTGCATGAGTTTGTATGGAATATTACAGAGAAGAAAGCTGCATGGAGTCAGGGGGTAAAACCCGGTTCGGCTCCACAAAACAAATGGAGCCAAACCTGGCCTATTTAATAGTCCAGCATTTCAGATTAGAGAAGGTGGGCACTGTTACAAGGACGGGCAGAGGCTCCGCAGTAGAAATGGTCCCCTTCATTTAAAAGTATAAGCGAATTCGGCGGAACGCCCAGGCCCATCTGACATGAGATATCAACAATGGCAGTGTATCCTAACAGATGCTAAAGTGCCGATTCGAACGGTTTTGTCCGACTAGCTCAGCATCCCAGCTTGATATTTATTTTTTATTTTATTATATTTTATTTTATTTTAGGGTGGCACGGCGGCGCAGTGGTTAGTTCGGTCGCCTCGCAGCAAGAAGGTCTTGGGTTCGAACCCCGGGGTAGTCCAACCTTGGGGGTCTTCAACCTTGGGGGTCTGACTGTGGGAGGAAACCGGAGCATAACCCTTGGGGGTTATGCTCCGGTTTCCTCCCACAGTCAAGACGACATGTAGGTCAGGTAAATCGGCCGTACTAAATTGTCCCTAGGTGTGAATGTGTAAGTGTGTGTCGGCCCTGTGATGGCCTGTCCAGGGTGTCTCCCCGCCTGCCGCCCAGTGGCTGCTGGAATAGCCTCTGGCATCCTCGTGACCCTAATTGGGGTAAGCGGCTTGGATAATGGATGGATGGATGGATATTTTATTTTCTTTATTCTATAAAGGGAGTTGTCTTTTTTTAAAAAATGTATTTCTGATTTTCCCCTTTTTCTCCCAATTTAGTGGCCAATCAAGCCCTATTTTAGTTCAAACACCCACCCTCGTACTGCATGCGTTCGCCAACTGCATCTCTCCGGCCGGCAGTCTCGAAGGAGACGCCTCCCCACTTCCGTGACAAGGCGACTCCAGGCCGAACCACTGCTCTTTCCCCACACACACAGAGGCGCATTCATGTGACGAACACAAGCCGACTCCGCCCCCCTCCCGAAGACAGCGTTGCCAATGATTGCTGCTTCATCGAGTCCGGCCATAGTCAGATCTGACGAGACCGGGGCGCGAACCCCGGTACCCAGTGGGCGACTGCATCGACACAAAGCCGATGCTTAGACCGCTGCAAAGAGAGTTGTCTTTATGCATACTCAATAATCCAGGTAAGAAAATCACAGGAAGTGGAATCAGGTCATCTGGACACAATGTTTACCGAGAGAGGAACCAGCCCTCTCTCTCTGTCTCTCAACCAGTTTCTCTCTCGATAAACATTGTGTCCAGATGACCTGATTCCACTTCCTGTGATATAAAGACAGTTGAGTCTATGAAACTTTCATATTCAACATTTCAGACTACGGTGTGCCTCATAAATCTATAGATGTGGTGGCTGCAGACTACCACATGCCTCCTCCCATACATGTGGAGTCGCCAGCCGCTTCTTTTTACCTGACAGTGAGGAGTTTCACCAGGAGGATCACGCTGTTCCCCCCAGTTCCCCCTCCCCCCCAAACAGGCGCCCCAACCGACCAGAGGAGGCGCTAGTGCAGCGATCAGAACACGTACCCACAGTTGCCCACTGGGGACGGGTTCGCGCCCCGGTCTCGTCAGATCCGACTATGGCCGGACTCGATGAAGCAGCAATCATTGGCAACGCTGTCTTCGGGAGGGGGGCGGAGTCGGCTTGTGTTCGTCACGTGAATGCGTCTCTGTGTGTGTCGGAGAAAACGGTGGTTCGGCCTGGAGTCGCCTTGTCACGAAAGTGGGGAGGCGGTCTCCTTCGAGACTGCCAGCCGGAGAGATGCAGTTGGCGAACGCATGCAATACGAGGGTGGGCGTTTGAATTAAAATAGGGATCGATTGGCCACTAAATTGGGAGAAAAAAGGGAAAAATCAGAAATAAATTTTAAAAGAACACGTACCCACACCCGGCTTCCCACCCTGTAGGGACGCCCGACCAAGCTGGCGGTAACGGGGATTCGGACCGGCGAGCCCCGTGTTGGAAGGCAACGGAATAGACCGCCACACTCCCCCGGACGCCTGATGTTGTATTCTTTACATCAGACTCGTCGACCCTTAATTGACTCAGAATGAGATTCTGGTCCAATGAGGGTAACAACATAAACCCAAAGGACAGCGGGATGCGTAGCAACCCTTACAGACACCCTCGCTGTGTTTATCTGTCACTCATTTACGCAGGGTTCACCAACGAGGCCTTCTTGGCCTCATTTGTTATCTGAAAGGCCAAACTAATTGTAGAAAGTAGCATACCTTCTCCGAGACACCTGATTCGTACAGAGCACCAGGCGCCCTCGTTAATTGAATCTTGGACAGCCGGTGTTGAACCTGTGCTGCACTTCATTCTGCTGTCGAGACGCTCGACACAGTGCAGGTTGACAGCACGTTGACTCGTGCTCCACATCTGGCCAGACACTGACCAGCTGGCTGTGACTAAACAGGAAAATGCCCGTGTCCAAAATTCATAAAGGTGTCTAAGAATAGGAGTACGAACCATGATATCCTGGTCAGGTCACGTGACCGCGCCCACTGAAAAGGAAAATTGGATTTGAACCAGTCCTTACCAGAGGTTCACTGACGAACGGCTTCACAGTGTTTAGGATCTTGTCTGTCATCAACCGATCGTATGTTGAGTGCAATCCATTCAACAACAAAAAAAAGTGAGATTACTCCTAAGGAGTACGATGGTCCACATTGTTTTATCCTTTCTGAGAAGATTTAAGAAGCTTCTGCTTCAGTGCGGCAGGAGACATGGCTAAAAGACATCGGTCCAAGGTCGTTGACTATCTAATGATCTCACTGGAAGCAGAATACATCAATTAAACACTAAAATACCCTTAAGAATCCCGCCTATGGGGCGTCCGGGTAGCACAGCAGTGTATTCCGTTTCCTACCAACACAGGGATCGGTGGTTCGAATCCCTTGTGTTACCTCCGGCTTGGTCGCGCGTCCCTACAGACATATTCAGCTGTGAGTGGGAAGCTGGATGTGTGGGTGTGTGTCCTGGTCGCTGCACTAGCGCCTCCTCTGGTCGGTCGGGGCGCCTGTTCGGGGGGAGGAACTGGGGGGAATAGCGCGATCCTCCCACGCACTACGTCCCCCTGGTGAAACTCCTCACTGTCAGGTGAGAAGAAGCGGCTGGTGGCTCCACATGTATGGGAGGAGACGTGGTGGTCTCAAGGCTCAGCGTTTTCGGTTTTTGCCGATTTTCACGGAAAAATACCCAGAATTTTTTTAAAAGGAGCCGATTTTCGCCCGGATTTTATGTTCCCACGGATTCAAAAGTTGTTCCTGTTCATGTGAGGTTATGTAACAGTGTCCTCTGGCGGCGGAATTCGACGCGCTGGATGGCTTTGAAAAATAAAAACCGAAAACACTGAGCCTTGGGGAGTCTGCAGCCCTCCCCGGGGCGGCAGAGGGGGTGGAGCAGCGACCAGGACGGCTCGGAAGAGTGGGGTAGTTGGCTGGATACAATTGGGGAGAAAAAGGGGGGAAAATCCAAAAAGCCCCAAAAAGAATCCCAGCCGTAGTTGGAGCCAGGCTAACGCTGCCTTCGCTCTGTTCGGGCTTGGCATTAGAAACAAGGGAAGCGTCGGGTAAATGAATGCTGCCCTCGCATTGTGCACATATTTGTGTTCTTGCATTGTGCACGCAGTATTTGTGTGTTTGCAGGTAACACTTTGTAAACGGTGCGAGTGAGCGTTGACGGCGGTTGTTGGATCCCAGAGCAAACGAACCGCTCAGCTTTCCTCTCATGCAATAATCCCACATCCTATATTCCAGTATGCTCTCATTTCACCTGCCAGACCGGTCGACCTGTCTGTAGCTGCCGTCGGCGAAGTTGTGGACCTCGTGACGTCCCCACCCGGAAGTGACTTCAAATATGTCCCTCCAACTGTCTGCACCGTCGTTTTGTTTTTTAACCTTCTGCATTTCTGCAAGCTAGCATTAATACTTGTGCAGAAACGTGTGATGCGGAGTCTGCAGGACGTTTAGCACAGAGAGATCCAGACCCTCTCCTCTTTCGACGCCAGAGAGTTAGCAGCCGCCTGCGGAGACGGCGGGGGGAAGCTCCACGATGCTGTTAGGGGACGGGGAACCGTCTGTCTGGGGGTTTTGCGGTGGTTTTGTTTTTGTGTTTTTGTTTTGAATATTTTTATCCTTTTTTTTTTTTTTCCTACCTCCTATGGTTCATCACTGTTTAAGCTAGTGGCCTTGTTAACCTCATGTTGATTTATTCCTTTGACATCTTGGTGAGCGAGTGTGTCTGTAAAAAAATGTTCATTTCAGTCCAAGCAAGAGGTCAACGTTAGCTCTTTTTTTTTTTTTACCCTTATTTTTGTTTTAAAATATGCTATTTATATTTTTAAGATCGTTTCAAGGTGCCCATTCAAATGCTAAAGGAGGGATTTGTGCAGGAATTCCTATTGCCCAGAACTGGCTTCCATTTATATATATATATATATATATATATATAGCTTTTTTTTCCCTGGAAACCATCAATGGTGTTGATAAAAGTGCTCAACAAATGAGGAGTGGAATATTAAGCTAGATGTAGGGGAAAAAACTAACACCTTTCACTACAAGCTTGTTGAATACAAGCTTATTTCGTGTGTCACACACTCATCTGCTGCCAATGTGACTAAACAACGATGAAAAAACACACACACAGTAGTCAATAAATACTACGTTGCCCCGCGTCACGCCCCTAGTTACGATACACAGCAACCAATAGCAGACATTACAACCAATGGGGTAGGGGTTGGGGCTTGTTTTGAAAAAGCAAGGATTTAAAGGGCCAGGGCACCGTTGAAAAAAACCTACATTTAAAATATAACCAGATAACGTTCGAAATATAACAAGATAACATCACATGGGGTACTTTATGTATGTTATACTATATGTAAAGTACCCCATTTGATGTTATCTGGTAATATTTTAAATGTGGGCTTTTTCAACAGTGTGCTGGCCCTTTAAATCCTTGCTTTTTCAAAACATGCCCCGACCCCTACCCCATTGATTGTAATGTTTTCTGTCCCCCCATTGGTTGCTGTCCACCGTAACTACCTACCCCGTTGGTTGTAATTTTTCAAATGTTTTCTGTCCTCTCATTGGTTGCTGTCCGCCGTAACTAGGGGTGTGATGCGGGGCAACGTAGTATTTGTTGACTATTGTGTGTTTTATTCATTGCTGTTTAATCACATTGGCAGCAGATGAGTGCGTGACACATGAAACAAGCTTGTACTGAACTGTATTCAAGTTTTTTCCTATATATATATATATATATATATGTATTTTTACTGTCTCATAAAAAATTTACTTGACTCACTGGATTATTTTGCTCCTTATTTGTTGAGCACTTTCCCTACCATTGTGTTTCTTTTAAGAAGTTATATATAAAACACACACATGTTCTAAGTCATCTTTTATCCTATGAGCGATGTGTCATCACTGTCAGCTGAAGAGCAGGAATGCAGGACTGATGGCAGTTCACGCATCTACCTGAACTTTAAACCGAATCAGTCCGAGTGTAACGTCGAGGACTCCGATGTGTTTCGTTGCTAACTGTTGTGTATACAGGCAACGTTAAGTGGCAGTGGAGACTCTGGCGTCTGCCCAGCATCACTCTGAGTCGGTGTGTTCATGGTAGCAGCTCGTGTGTAACTGACACATGGGGAGGACCTCTGTTGGTGGGCAACTCTTAAAGGGTCTCATTTCGTTTGTTATTGTGTCATATATTTTTTGTTGTTATTTTACAGGGTCATAAAACAAGTGACTTTTTCTCATTATTATTTTGGCTGTAGTTCTCGGGTGGTTGTCTGCCCCTAATGCCCTCATACTCTTCATCGTGAAGACAGAGCAGATGATGATGCTGAGGGCTGAGCTTTCTCCGATGTGAATGTTGACTTGTGTTTTTATGGTCTCGTGGTTCCTTATCACACTGTGTGCATTAATTGTTTTGATTTGTTGTTTGCATCACGTGGTTGTGTTACGTTAATGTGTCCTACGGCGGGCCTGGGTGGAGAAGGAGAGAGAAGTGGTCGAATCACTGAATTCTGTATATTTACCTTGTCGTACCTTTCAGATCACCAACACGAGTTCTTTGACTTCGGCTGTTGCCAGATGTTTTCCTCTGGAGGTGCATTAGCAGTGAATGGATCTTATTGTCGTAGGCCTCGCCTGCGTTTGAATCCCAACAGGACTTAAACACCCCCAGTATGTACCCGTCAATCAAAAGGCCTTCCATGTCTTGTAACGCGGATGCACTGTGCCGTTCCATATTGTTTGTTAACTTCTCAGACGTGTTGAGCAAACGCGATGTTTACCTGCCCCACGTCCCTCGAACACTAATGCTTCACCGGTCCGGTTTTATTTATTTCCTGAAACTTGTTTTCCATTGCCTTCTTTTGTGATCCGACTTCTTCCCAGATGGCAGACACATTTGGGCCTAATCTGGGGCACTTTTGGTACTTACGGCTCAGTTACGGCACTGGCAACTGTTGTGTGGGCCAGACGTGGCCCAAATGTAATGAACCGGGCTTGACTTGGGTTACGGCACATATTGTGTGTGCCAGATGTGGCCCAAGTGTGGCTGAGTTGAGGCAGCCACACTCACCCTGAGTCAACGCCGTCATTCAAGGCCAAATGTGGGCCGTAAGATACCTGTAGATGTGGGCCATATTCCGGCCAAAGGTTCTTTGCTCTCTGGGTTGTTGTCCGCTGGTTTTCACCGCGCCGATGGCAGCCGTAGATAGTGGGGCTGCCACGCCAGAGCAGCCTCGTGTAGGTTTACAGAATGAAATGTTGTTAGTTGAATGTCAGGACAAGACGGCAGCGCTGTAGAGTAACGATAGGCCTTCCATAATCTTCCATAAGCTACCAGCAAGCAGTCTTACGGAGTACCGTAGCGATGCCAGATCCCTGCTGCATTTAAAGCACGCACAAAGGGCAGGACCGAGCGGAGTAGTGCTGCATCCATGTATGGCTGACTTGTGCTGCTTTTCTACTCGCTTTCCCCGTCTTTGCTACTCCTTCAATAAATGCAAATGGTGAACAATGCTGTTACCCTTTGTCTTTGGTGTTCCTGTTCATGCGGCGGGCTTCAACCTGGCAGCGGCGGGCAGTGGGAGGTAACAAGAGGGGGGGGGGAAGTGCTCATAAGATGGGAATCACCCCCTCACCTGTCCCATTAAACCAACATCTGCTCAGCAATAAACAGGAATTGGTCCTGCTCACCAGATAATGTACTGTTCAGTCTGACACAAATTATAATATCAGTTGTTTTTTTATACTTCAGCGCCTTGTCGATGCACTCACAAAAACCAGGGAACATTTCCACATCACAAGGGGAAAAAAACAAGATCAATCAATCAACCAATCAATCACGTTGCATTTTATATAGCGCTTTTCTAGCTGCAACAGCCACTCAAAGCACTTTACTAAGCCATTATACTTTACATTGTTTGATTTCATTTTCAGAAATGAAAAAAGATGGTGAATGACTGGAAAACTTAGATTTGCAAGTAATGAAATCAAATCGATGATGACATATTGTAGCGAATTGGGGGGGGGGGCAACCACAGGAACTGCCGCAGCCGGGACGCGAACCGGTATTTCCCGCGCCGCGGGAGACATCGCTAACCGCTCGACTAAAGGGTCCGACCCGTTAGCTAACGTGTCTACTTATCCATGGACGTTACAATATTGATTTGCTTCGCTAGAATTATAAGTAAAGACGCCAAACAATACATTTTCACAGGAAAGGAAAAAATTCGGGATCGATATATTGGGAAATAAATGTACCGACATCTTGCCTTAAAGTACAAACGTGGGGACCAGACCAAAATAAAAGGCATAAATCTTCTGGCACCAGTTGACAAAAAGAGCAGTCCACATCCATGGCGTTTTTAAGTCTTCATAGAAGAGGTCTTGTCTCGTTGGCTAAGAACTTCCTGCCCGGCAGCGTCTCCGAGCTGCCGCCCGGGTGAGCTGGCTTCTTTAGAGGCTTTGACCAAGCAACCTGACTCTCGTGCAGTGATTTAAACCACATGGCTTTGTAAAAGGTATTTCAGTGTCCCGGTAATCTTCATGCTAGGCTGTAATAGTAGCCTGGGAACCAGAAGAATCTACGAGTTAATGTTATACATCTGCTCTGGCATATATCTGGCCACCCTCCTGTTCAAACAGATTTCTAGCCGACCTGGCTCAGGTCGGGCCAATCACACCATTTATCTAATATGGGGCGGGTTTGATACGATGACGTGCAGCCTTATTTTTCCCCACCCGCATTCAGGGAACTCTGCCTTCGATTGGCTAGTACTCGTTGCCTCCCCTGGTTGGGTTGGTTAGAGTCAGGGTGGAGTTAGGGATAGGGATAAGGTTAGCCAATCAGAAGCAGAGTAGGGGCGGGTCTTCCCGGAATGCGGGTGGGAAGGGGAAAAAACCCCACTGACGTATCAAACGAACTGGACCGTATATTTTCTCAAAGAATAACAAACAACTGCACTTTTTGTACGTCACACGTTTCGTTGCTTTGATTGGTTGTAGGTCTATGCAAGTGCGTCCAGAGGCATTTTGGTCTGCGCCCGTTGATGACGCCCCTTGGCAGTCGAAAATGAACTGAGAAGAGCCAGACTAACTACCATTTGCGAATTTGCCTGGTTCCCAGGCTGCTCCCCACGAGTTTCCGGGGGGGGGGTCCATTGGGGAAACGATTATGGGTAATACTTCCGGTGTTTTGCGGAAGCAGTATCACAGACCGACGCCAGATTTGGCTGAAGAAGTAATAGAGGAACGGGTAGGTAAAGATGGACGGCCAGGCAGAACCAGTTAGGCAGAAGGTCAGTACTGTGTAAAGGGGGGTACTGGAGAAGCCCGCTGTGGGGCGTCGTGTCAGATTTCAGTCAGTCTGTCTGACTTGGGGGGGGGGGGATTGCACCAGCGTGACTGCAGTGGTTTTGTAGTGATTGTGTACTTGTTTTGTTGTTCTGTTTAATGAAACTTATCTGCGATAGGCCAACACTGCTATATTTTCTACTGCCGACACATTTTAGAATCTAAAAATGCAACAAAACCATTATTCGGTGTATTTTGTTACTTAAGTGGGAAATCCTTAAAGGGACAGATCACCCCAAAATAAAACAAAAACACGTTTTTTTTCTACAATATACATCATCATCATCATCATCATCCTTCGACCGCAGTCGAGCAAAAACTAGAATATATGCTTGATACGTTTGAGGTATCATGTAGGTGTAGTTCGGTCTAAGAAAATAGTTCCCACATGAAACTGCTCACAAACAAGGTCTGGATTATCATGAGTAACCAGGTCATGATTTCTGGAGAGAGATATGCTGTTGTGTTTTCCCAAATGTATTTTTTTGGCGCTTTGAGCAACACAAGCTGAGTACCATCCAGTTCCAGTGTATTCGAGAGAAGGCAGATATCTCCAAAACTAGGCAACCCACACCAAAACGATCTAGACGGATAAATAACACTACAGGTAAGAGGAGAAAAAAAACATGTATTTTTTATTTTGGGGGTGAACCGTCCCTTTAAGGTGTTGGCTTTCAAACGGGTCCTCAGTGACCTACAGTGCTGATGGTTCTGGCAGGTTGGAATTGACATTCTCCTGTCCTGTCAGGTCTACGCCCTCCTCACTGGGTGGCAGGATTACCTGAAGCAACGGGTTAACGTCATTATAACTACCTGGCAGGATAGAAAACTGCTGGTACCAGTTTGAAATGTGCAGCTCCAACCCAGATAGCGGACACATTTGGACCTAATCTGGGGTTCTTTTGGCACTTACGGCTTCAGTTACGGCACTGGCAACTGTTGTGCGGGCCAGACGTGGCCCAAATGTCATAAGCCGGGCCTGACTTGGGTTACGGCACATAGTTTATGGGCCAGAGATGAGGGCCATATAAGGTGGACCTGTGGCGGCGTTGAGGCAGCCACACTCGCCCTGAGTCAACGCCGCCGTTCCAGGCCAAATGTGGGCCGTGAGATAACTGCAGATGCGGGCCACGTCTGGGCCAAAGATTCTTTGCTCTCTGGGAAGGGGTGAATGCATCCCAAGGTGTACTAACAAGACAGAAAACGATTTGAACAAAATAAGGTTTTATTGGAGAAACTGCAGTAGCATTTGTCTATTACCACATCGAAATGTTAAACAATGGTTTATTTCCATCAGTTGGAATCGGCAACGTTTTGAATCTGGCACAACACCACCCCAGAGGTCACCACTGTGTACATAAGATCGGTAGAGGGCAGTTACTATATCCAATTCCCCCCCATTCCCAAACACCATTCTTCAGACCTCTGTCTGGATGTGTCAGCGCAATGCCACGTTTGCAGGCGGCCTATGAGTACACGGCCTTGAGTATAACTATCTCTCACTGATTGGCTATAGTTGAGCAGCGGCGGGTAGGTAAGCTGGGACGTCACTTGGTTGCAGCGGGTTTTCAAAATCCTCTCCCCCGTCGGTCACTGTAAAAGCTTCACCGTCTTGCGTTGGCGTCGATTGCCTTGACCGAAGGTTCGAGCGGGTGGTGACTGCAGCCGAATGACGGCATCGAGTTTGGGTAGCTGTCGTACTGATTTAGGATTCGTACTGCCACTCCTCCTCGGCGGCATCTTTCAAAAAGAACAAGAACGCTTGTTAGAATCATCAGCCTCTCGTATAATAAACAAGTCTGCTCTTTGCTAGATTAAAATGCCCTTTACCTCCACCTGAGCTCCTCCTGCCCATGAGTCCAACAAACATCTCCCCTTTATTACCTGCAGAAGGCCGAGACAGGAAGTGTGGGAGCACTAACCTTTATTTTTACCGCGTAACAACTGCAGAAACATACAGAAAGGCTTTGAACCGCACCGTTGTGTCGATAAAGTCTACACGGAGTGCAGGAGGGGAACAGACTTACTTTTCCTGCCCAGTCGTTTGGGTTGAGGTGGTCCTAAGGTGAAACCTAAACGTTAAGAAAGACGCGATTTCACTTTCATTTGATACAAACTTCACATTATTATCTCTCTTCGTTATATCTGCCAGTATCTATTTCTATCACTATACACTGTGTGTAGAGATATAGACACACACACACACACCTGTGCTTCGTCCCATCAGGCCGTGGAACTGCTGTGCTTTGGACCGCTTGATGAGGTCTGCCAGCCAGACGCTGAGCTCTCTCTCTGGCGGGTGCCCCTGCAGAAATACCACAAGCAAAATCACTGCAGGTAATTAGAAGTAACTAAAATGGGAATAGTTACATGTAATCTGATTACTCCAGTCTACCAGAGTACAGAAAAGTAACATCCCTTCTAAGGACGGGAGGAAAACATGATACAGTAATTGTGATTTAAAGTGTAACCAAACTTGTAACGTCCATGATGTCCCAAAATAGTAATTTAAAGAAATCAGTGGTGGAAATTCCTCCTTGCTGTGAATAGTTTTGAGAGAGAACAGCTGGAAAAAGGTTGACGTGACGTGGTTTCTGCTGGCCCATACTTAAACGGGTATTCGGCTTTGGGGGGGGGGGGGGGACCGGATTACTATTGATACTTGAAAACCTTGAGCCCTGTGGGGAAAATCCCAGACCAGTCATGTCAGTGTAGGGGTCCAATTAGCGCAGTGAGTTCAGCTGACGGGAAAGCAGACTCCCAGTATTCATTAGTCTGTCCTCAGAACCACAGAAACCACAGACTTTGATACTACAGACCTTTCACTTTAGCTGCTGCGACGCCTTGTTACCTTTGATCGGTCTACGATAGGGGAAGCATTTTAATTAGAGACAAAGGCAAGGATGGAATACCCCCCCCCCCGATGAATATGAACTTTT
>NW_026611209.1:65000-77100 GCF_029633865.1 Lampris incognitus | reverse complement strand
TGTGTTAGTTTGGATATGTGTGTTAGTGTGGATATGTGTGTTAGTTTGAATATGTGTGTTAGTGTGGGTATGTGTGTTAGTGTGGGTATGTGTGTTAGTGTGGGTATGTGTGTTAGTGTGGATATGTGTGTTAGTGTGGGTATGTGTGTTAGTTTGGGTATGTGTGTTAGTGTGGATATGTGTGTTAGTGTGGGTATGTGTGTTAGTGTAGATATGTGTGTTAGTGTGGGTATGTGTGTTAGTGTGGGTATGTGTGTTAGTTTGGATATGTGTGTTAGTGTAGATATGTGTTGTCGTTTGGATATGTGTGTTAGTGTAGATATGTGTGTTAGTTTGGATATGTGTGTTAGTTGGATATGTGTGTTAGTTTGGATATGTGTGTTAGTGTGGGTATGTGTGTTAGTTTGGATATGTGTGTTAGTGTAGATATGTGTTGTCGTTTGGATATGTGTGTTAGTGTAGATATGTGTGTTAGTGTGGGTATGTGTGTTAGTTTGGGTATGTGTGTTAGTGTGGGTATGTGTGTTAGTGTGGGTATGTGTGTTAGTTTGGGTATGTGTGTTAGTGTGGGTATGTGTGTTAGTGTGGGTATGTGTGTTAGTTTGGGTATGTGTGTGTAGTTTGAATATGTGTGTTAGTGTAGATATGTGTGTTAGTGTGGGTATGTGTGTTAGTTTGATATGTGGTTAGTGTGGGTATGTGTGTTAGTGTGGATATGTGTGTTAGTTTGAATATGTGTGTTAGTGTTGGTATGTGTGTTAGTGTTGGTATGTGTGTTAGTGTAGATATGTGTGTTAGTGTGGGTATGTGTGTTAGTGTGGTATGTGTGTTAGTGTAGATATGTGTGTTAGTGTTGGTATGTGTGTTAGTGTTGGTATGTGTGTTAGTGTAGATATGTGTGTTAGTGTGGGTATGTGTGTTAGTTTGAATATGTGTGTTAGTGTGGGTATGTGTGTTAGAGTGTGGTATGTGTGTTAGTGTGGGTATGTGTGTTAGTTTGGATATGTGTGTTAGTGTTGTATGTGTTGTAGTTTGGATATGTGTGTTAGTGTAGGTATGTGTGTTAGTTTGGGTATGTGTGTTAGTTTGGATATGTGTGTTAGTGTGGGTATGTGTGTTAGTTTGGATATGTGTGTTAGTGTAGATATGTGTTGTAGTTTGGATATGTGTGTTATGTAGATATGTGTGTTAGTGTGGGTATGTGTGTTAGTTTGGGTATGTGTGTTAGTGTGGGTATGTGTGTTAGTGTGGGTATGTGTGTTAGTTTGGGTATGTGTGTTAGTGTGGGTATGTGTGTTAGTGTGGGTATGTGTGTTAGTGTTGGTATGTGTGTTAGTTTGGGTATGTGTGTTAGTGTGGGTATGTGTGTTAGTGTAGATATGTGTGTTAGTGTAGATATGTGTGTTAGTGTTGATATGTGTGTTAGTGTAGATATGTGTGTTAGTTTGGATATGTGTGTTAGTGTAGATATGTGTGTTAGTTTGGATATGTGTGTTAGTGTGGGTATGTGTGTTAGTTTGGATATGTGTGTTAGTGTGGATATGTGTGTTAGTTTGAATATGTGTGTTAGTGTGGGTATGTGTGTTAGTGTGGGTATGTGTGTTAGTGGGTATGTGTGTTAGTGTGGATATGTGTGTTAGTGTGGGTATGTGTGTTAGTTTGGGTATGTGTGTTAGTGTGGATATGTGTGTTAGTGTGGGTATGTGTGTTAGTGTAGATATGTGTGTTAGTGTGGGTATGTGTGTTAGTGTGGGTATGTGTGTTAGTTTGGATATGTGTGTTAGTGTAGATATGTGTTGTCGTTTGGATATGTGTGTAGTGTAGTGTTGTGTGTTAGTTTGGATATGTGTGTTAGTTTGGGTATGTGTGTTAGTTTGGATATGTGTGTTAGTGTGGGTATGTGTGTTAGTTTGGATATGTGTGTTAGTGTAGATATGTGTTGTCGTTTGGATATGTGTGTTAGTGTAGATATGTGTGTTAGTGTGGGTATGTGTGTTAGTTTGGGTATGTGTGTTAGTGTGGGTATGTGTGTTAGTGTGGGTATGTGTGTTAGTTTGGGTATGTGTGTTAGTGTGGGTATGTGTGTTAGTGTGGGTATGTGTGTTAGTTTGGGTATGTGTGTTAGTTTGAATATGTGTGTTAGTGTAGATATGTGTGTTAGTGTGGGTATGTGTGTTAGTTTGAATATGTGTGTTAGTGTGGGTATGTGTGTTAGTGTGGGTATATGTGTTAGTTTGAATATGTGTGTTAGTGTTGGTATGTGTGTTAGTGTTGGTATGTGTGTTAGTGTAGTATGTGTGTTGTGTGGTATGTGTGTTAGTGTTGGTATGTGTGTTAGTGTAGATATGTGTGTTAGTGTTGGTATGTGTGTTGTGTGTGTTGGTATGTGTGTTAGTGTGGATATGTGTGTTAGTGTGGGTATGTGTGTTAGTGTGTTATGTGTGTTAGTGTGGGTATGTGTGTTAGTTGGTTGTGTGTAGTTGTGTTAGTTTGGATATGTGTGTTAGTGTAGATATGTGTTGTCGTTTGGATATGTGTGTTAGTGTAGATATGTGTGTTAGTTTGGGTATGTGTGTTAGTTTGGATATGTGTGTTAGTGTGGGTATGTGTGTTAGTTTGGATATGTGTGTTAGTGTAGATATGTGTTGTCGTTTGGATATGTGTGTTAGTGTAGATATGTGTGTTAGTGTGGGTATGTGTGTTAGTTTGGGTATGTGTGTTAGTGTGGGTATGTGTGTTAGTGTGGGTATGTGTGTTAGTTTGGGTATGTGTGTTAGTGTGGGTATGTGTGTTAGTGTGGGTATGTGTGTTAGTGTTGGTATGTGTGTTAGTTGGGTATGTGTGTTAGTGTGGGTATGTGTGTTAGTGTGGGTATGTGTGTTAGTTTGGGTATGTGTGTTAGTGTGGGTATGTGTGTTAGGGTGGTATGTGTGTTAGTGTTGGTATGTGTGTTAGTTTGGGTATGTGTGTTAGTGTGGGTATGTGTGTTAGTTTGGGTAGTGTGTTAGTTGAATATGTGTTAGTGTAGATATGTGTGTTAGTGTGGGTATGTGTGTTAGTGTGGATATGTGTGTTAGTGTGGGTATGTGGTGTTAGTGTGGGTATGTGTGTTAGTGTGGGTATGTGTGTTAGTGTGGGTATGTGTGTTAGTGTGGATATGTGTGTTAGTGTGGATATGTGTGTTAGTGTGGGTATGTGTGTTAGTGTGGGTATGTGTGTTAGTGTGGGTATGTGTGTTAGTGTGGGTATGTGTGTTAGTGTGGGTATGTGTGTTAGTGTGGATATGTGTGTTAGTGTGGGTATGTGTGTTAGTGTGGGTATGTGTGTTAGTGTGGGTATGTGTGTTAGTGTGGGTATGTGTGTTAGTGTGGGTATGTGTGTTAGTGTGGGTATGTGTGTTGTTGTCTTTGTGTTGTACTGCTGTGGGCTGGGGGAAACGGCATTTCCTTTCATTTCATGTACGCAAGTGCATGAAGTGAAATGACCGTGTTCCTGATCCCAGAATGAATGGATGAATAGATGGATGGACGAATAGATGAATGGATGAATGGATGAATGAATGGATGGATGAATGATGGATGGATGGATGAATGAATGAATGAATGAATGAATGAATGAATGGAGTGAGATGTGTAAAAACCAGCGACCCCCCCCTACCACCAAACTGAAAGTAGCCAACAGCATATCAATGTTTGCATTCTTCTAAACATATGACTGACATATCAGTCTTCCTCCCCTCACTAAACCCCATCCGACTGTTCTGTCTGATTCAGATAAACGGCAAATTGTACAAGTCTGCAGCACTCCAGAAACCATTTCTGGATGTTTACGGGTCAAAGCGTCCCCATTCACCATTCTTGTGTTCCATGTAAACACAGCATACTGTTTCCTGTCAAGACGGTTAAACCCTGACAGTTACACAAATTTCACTTCACTTTATTATAGAGATGCTGGCCATGACAGGCTAGAAAGCTGCTTTCCTGTGTCATCCTTACCAGTGGTCATGTTGCAGGGTGGGCTCTTACCTGTCCAATCAAGTTAATGGAGGATTCCATGTGCCGAAGCTGATTGGTCTGAGCATTGAGCAGCCGCAGCAAGTTATTGGCTAGCATGCTGATCTGGTAGGCGACACTGGCCAGTGATTGGGTGGTGAAATTTTTAGTCTCTCCAAGGCCCTTAGCAGTCCCCTCCTCGACTGAGAGAGGGAGAGAGAGAGAGAGAGAGAGAGAGAGAGAGAGAGAGAGAGAGAGAGAGAGAGAGAGAGAGAGAGAGAGAGAGAGAGAGAGCGCGCGAGAGAGAGAGAGAGAGAGAGAGAGAGAGAGAGAAGAGAGAGAGAGAGGAGAGAGAGAGAGAGAGAGAGAGAGAGAGAGAGAGAGAGTATAAACCCTGTGAATGTTTCAAATTGAATAAATCTTCATTATCTGTCTAATCTCACACAGCCAAGTGCATTCCCATTCTCTCAAAGACAGTTGAATCAGTTCATCTGGATACAATGTTTATTGACAGATATGTTTCATCACTCATCTACTAAGTGACCTCTTCAGTCTGAAAACTCATCATTTTCATCACTGAGACAGCTCTAGTTAAGGTCACTAATCTACTGCTGAATGCAGACAGAGGCAACCGCTCGATTTAGTTCTTTTAGACTTAAGTGCTGCCTTTGACACGGTCGATCACAACATCCCCTTACATTGCTTAGAGACTTAGGTTGGGATCAAGGGGTCAGCTCTTAAGTTATTACGCTCTTACCTCACCAACCGAACTTTTTTATGTTGTTCTGGGTAACTCTACCTCCTCAGTGGCTCAGTTGAGTTGTGGTGTCCCTCAAGGTTCAGTTCTTGGCCCCCTTCTCTATTCTATATACATGCTGCCCCTTGGCCAGATCATTCAAACTCACGATGTGCTCTACCATTTTTATGCTGACGACACTCAGTTATACATGCCACTAAAACCCACAGATCCTAGGCAAATCTCACAACTTACCTCACTGACATTAAATCCTGGACGTCCAAAATTTTCTTAAATTTAATGATGACAAGTCTGAGTTCATTCTGTTTGGTCCCAAAAAATTCCATCAGCCCTTTTACTACTAATCTTGGGTAGTCTTAAGCAGGCTGCTACGAATCTTGGGGTAATATTTGATGCTAACCTCAGTTTCAGTCATGCTTTTTTTCCAGCTCAAGCTAGTCTCCAAAATTAGGTCATTTTTATCAATTGCCGATTTACAAAAAGTTGTACATGCTTTTATCTATTCTCGGCTCGACTATTGTAATGCACTTTATTCTGGTATCAGCAAGGACTCCTCCACCGTCTGAGGTTGGTACAAACGCCGCTGCTCGGCTCATTACCGGGACAAGGAGGCATGACCATATCACTCCTGTGCTTGCCTCCCTACACTGGCTCCCTGTTATATTTCGAACTGATTTCAAAATTTGACTGCTCACTTCTAAGATTTTAAATGATATTGCTCCTTTATACGTTTGGGATTTATTGACTTGGTATGTCCTCCCTCGACCATTAAGGTCTGCAGATGGAGCCCTGCTGGTTATTCCCGAGTCTCGGTTGGTTACAAAGGGTGACCGGGCTTTTGCCTGTTAGAGCTCCCACACTAAGGACCGCTCTTCCTGCTGAGCTAAGACGAACTAAGTCTTTAGCTTCTTTTCAATCTCGTATTAAAACTTTTCTTTTTAAGAAAGCTTCTACAAATGTTTGACATTTGTTTTTATTTATTCATACTGTTTTGATTTTTACTCTTATTTGATCTTACTCTTATTTTTGCCTTGTCTGGTTTAATCTCCTTTTTTGTGTGAAGCACTTTGTAACATTGTTTTAGGAAAGTGCTATATAAATAAAATTATTAATATTATTGTTATTGTTATTATTATTATTATCATCACATACGTTTCGTTCCATCACTCATCTAAGTGATTGAGTGATGGAACGTTGTATCCAGATGAACTGATTCAACTTTTTCTTACCAGGATTATTGAGCATGCATCAAGACATTTCCATCTCTCTCTCTCTCTCATATACACTACCGTTCAAAAGTTTGGGATCACCCAAACAATTTTGTGTTTTCCATGAAAAGTCACACTTATTCACCACCATATGTTGTGAAATGAATAGAAAATAGAGTCAAGACATTGACAAGGTTAGAAATATTGATTTGTATTTGAAATAAGATTTTTTTTACATCAAACTTTGCTTTCGTCCAAAGAATCCTCCATTTGCAGCAATTACAGCATTGCAGACCTTTGCATTCTAGCTGTTAATTTGTTGAGGTAATCTGGAGAAATTGCACCCCACGCTTCCAGAAGCAGCTCCCACAAGTTGGATTGGTTGGATGGGCACTTCTTTGAGCAGATTGAGTTTCTGGAGCATCACATTTGTGGGGTCAATTAAACGCTCAAATGGCCAGAAAAAGAGAACTTTCATCTGAAACTCGACAGTCTATTCTTGTTCTTGGAAATGAAGGCTATTCCATGCGAGAAATTGCTAAGAAATTGAAGATTTCCTACACCGGTGTGTACTACTCCCTTCAGAGGACAGCACAAACAGCTCTAACCAGAGTAGAAAAAGAAGTGGGATGGCCGCGTTGCACAACTGAGCAAGAAGATAAGTACATTAGAGTCTCTAGTTTGAGAAAACAGACGCCTCACAGGTCCCCAACTGGCATCTTCATTAAATAGTACCTGTTAGAGCCTGTTTGTGCTGTCCTCTGAAGGGAGTAGATACACACCGGTGTAGGAAATCTTCAATTTTCTTAGCAATTTCTCGCATGGAATAGCCTTCATTTCTAAGAACAAGAATAGACTGTCGAGTTTCAGATGAAAGTTCTCTTTTTCTGCCATTTTGAGCGTTTAATTGACCCCACAAATGTGATGCTCCAGAAACTCAATCTGCTCAAAGAAGTGCCCATCCAACCAATCCAACTTGTGGGAGCTGCTTCTGGAAGCGTGGGGTGCAATTTCTCCAGATTACCTCAACAAATTAACAGCTAGAATGCCAAAGGTCTGCAATGCTGTAATTGCTGCAAATGGAGGATTCTTTGACGAAAGCAAAGTTTGATGTAAAAAAAATCTTATTTCAAATACAAATCATTATTTCTAACCTTGTCAATGTCTTGACTCTATTTTCTATTCATTTCACAACATATGGTGTGTGAATAAGTGTGACTTTTCATGGAAACACAAAATTGTTTGGGTGATCCCAAACTTTTGAACGGTAGTATATATATATATATATATATATATATATATACATGCCCCTCTCTCTCTCTCACTCACTCTCTGTCTCTGTCACACACACACACACACACACAACACACACACGACACACACACACACACACACACACACACACACACACACACACACTTCCTGGTACGGGGCAAGCATGTTCCTGGTAGACTGCAGCAGGCCAAACAGCAGGACAAACAGGTTTGAGGCGTGTTCGCCTAAAGAACATGAGTGTTAAGATGCGAGCACTCTTCCATGTCCCACACAGGGACACACGGCAGGGGAAACGTTCCACACAGGGACACGTGGTGGGGGAAACATCCACACAGGGACACGTGGTGGGGAAAACATCCCACACGAGGACACATGGGGGGGAACATCCACACAGGGACACATGGTGGGGGAAACATCCACACGAGACACATGGCGGGGGAGAACATCCACACAGGGACACATGGGTGGGGAAACATCCACACGAGGACACATGGTGGGGGAAACATCCACACAGGGGCACATGGTGGGGGAAACATCCACACGAGGACACATGGTGGGGGGGAAACATCCACACAGGGACACGTGGTGGGGAAAACATCCACACGAGGACACATGGTGGGGGAAACATCCACACAGGTACACATGGCAGGAGAAACATCCACACAGACACACATGGTGGGGGAAACATCCACACGAGGACACATGGTGGGGGAAACATCCACATAGGGACCCATGGCAGGAGAAACATCCACACAGGGACACATGGTGGGGGAAACAATCCACACGAGGACACATGGTGGGGGAAACATCCACACAGGGACACATGGTGGGGGAAACATCCACACAGGGACACATGGTGGGGGAAACATCCACACGAGGACACATGGTGGGGGAAACATCCACACAGGTACACATGTGGGGGAAACATCCACACGAGGACACATGGTGGGGGAAACATCCACATAGGGACCCATGGCAGGAGAAACATCCACACAGACACACACTGGTGGGGGAAACATCCACATAGGGACCCATGGCAGGAGAAACATCCACACAGGGACACATGGCAGGAGAAACATCCACACAGACACACATGGTGGGGGAAACATCCACACAGGGACACATGGTGGGGGAAACATCCACACAGGGACACATGGTGGGGGGACACATGGTGGGGGAAACATCCACACAGGGACACGTGGCAGGGGGAAAACATCCACACAGACACACATGGTGGGGGAAACATCCACACGAGGACACATGGTGGGGGAAACATCCACATAGGGACCCATGGCAGGAGAAACATCCACACGAGGACACATGGTGGGGGAAACATCCGAGAGAGAATAGTAGAGACAAAGAGAGACGTAAAGAGAAGGAGACAGAAGGAGATGGAGACCGAGAGAGTGAGGAAGGACGAGAGAGCGTGAAGTGATAGTAAACGACAGGCTGTCTGTCTGTCAGCCATCTGATGCTTGCTTGAACACATGGAAGGAAAACCAGAACCACTTCCTGCTTTTCAAATGACTGAGAAACTTCTCTTCCGTGGTCTGACAGAGAAAACCAGCCAGCCCCGACGTCAGCAAAAAGCTCAACAACATGTCGAGCCCTGTCTCGTCTTGTCTCCTCTCTTCTCTCGCTTCTCTTTTCTCTGGAGCCCATTGGCTCTTATTGCTCATGCTTAGTTTTGGGTTTTGGGCCAACCGAACAATAAATAAACAGTACACCAAAGCAGCAGAGTGACATGGTGTGTGCAGCCCTGCAGCCCTGCAGCCACCGTGCACAGCACCAACTACAGACGTAGCAGTATGTCTCTCCTGGAATTAAAGACGTGGTTTTATCGGCGCTCTCGTCTCGGTTAACTCCTCTACTTTTGCTGACTCTTAATCTGCCCTTGATCAATTATGGCTTCTGCCTGTCTGCTTGTAACGAACTCGGGGGGCAGCCGGGAACCGAACCCGACCATCCCGCACAACGGGCGACTCCGTTAACCAGCCGACTAAAGGGTCTGACCCGTTAGCCAAGGCCTACCGAGTCTAGTCATTCGTGATCGTTACAGTATTTGATCCATTTTAATTTCATTCATGTCATTCTGTTTTACTAATCTTTTATATCTAATTCAATCTTTTCTATTGAAGGCTTATTCATTGACTGACTTGGTCTATTCTGTCTTTTTTCCATCACCTTCTTTTTATCTGCATTTCCCTTCATATCAAATGCATTGCACTTTAAGGTCTGAAATATGAATATAAATGAAGTTAGACGGGTGCTAGTAGTAGTCCTAAGCTACAGGTAGTAGTAGTACTCGCAGTAGTACATGGTCCTTCCCTAACGGTAATAACGGCAACCAGGAGCACTTCGTTTCTCCTCATTCGCTTGCTCACATGAAGCGAAAGGAAATGCCGTTTCCCCCAGCCCACAGCAGTGCCACATGCACACAAAACACACCCAACAACTACAACAACACACGTGTCCAAACCAACACACGTGTCCAAACTAACACACGTGTCCAAACTAACACACACGTGTCCAAACCAACACACGTGTCCAAACTAACACACGTGTCCAAACTAACACACGTGTCCAAACCAACACAAGTGTCCAAACCAACACACGTGTCCAAACTAACACACGTGTCCAAACCAACACACGTGTCCAAACCAACACACGTGTCCAAACTAACACACGTGTCCAAACCAACACAAGTGTCCAAACCAACACACGTGTCCAAACCAACACACGTGTCCAAACTAACACAAGTGTCCAAACTAACACACGTGTCCAAACCAACACACACGTGTCCAAACCAACACACGTGTCCAAACCAACACATATTTATATCCAAACTATAAAAAAAAAATCACTGTCCAAGGGAACAAACACCAGCCAGGATGACTGTCGGAACTGGCGGTCTGCATGGGCTAGCAGTTAGCTTAGCCTGCCCCGATTACGAGTCCTGTCAGACCGCCCTCCGTGTTTCCTCTTCGGGCGTAGCTCCATGCAGGGCCGTGGTCCCTGTGGCAACCGGACGAAGCAAACCAAGCCCTCGCGGCCGATCCAGCGCCAGGCTCTCCCAGCCAGACACCATTGACACACCTCCCCGCACTCCACACGACGACATCAACAACACCACAGTCAACGCCAGGTGAGGCCGCCGCCAGACCGTCCTCGGTGTTATCGGAACCGCCGGTCTGCATAGGCTAGCAGTTAGCTTAGCCTCCGACCGCGGCCGGTGTTACCTCCTCGGGTGCAGCTCCGGGCAAGGCCGCAGTCCCTGGGCCCACGGTGCAGCAGACCAAGCTCTCGCAGCCGATCCAACACCAGCACCAGCTCTCCCAGCCAACGATGAAGACAACAACTTAGACACAGATGTGGACAAAGACACTGCATGGACGGTACTGGGTGAGGCCGCTGTAAATGTGAATTCACGCCGCCATCTTCCCACACCGGTACTGGGTGAGGCCGCTGCGAATGTGAATTTGCTCCACCGTCTTCCCACACCGGGGTGGGGTGGTAGAAGTGGTGATAGTAATCTGCAGGTGCAGCAGTGATACTACTAACCTGCAGGTAGTATTAATAATTGAAGAGAGTACTTCATTTTCACTTTTACACAAATTTATCTTGCATATCCTACCTATCTATACACACACACACAAAGTTCCCTTCATATATGCATTTTTTCAGAGGGGTCAGAACACAGTGCAGCAATCCTGGAGCAGTTTTTTGGCGTCAGTGCCTTGCTCAAAGGCACTTTAGCAGAGATGGTGTGAACCATAAATATGATACCAGTCACCAGCTCACAGCTGAAATACATTCTACTGTCGGTGCCAGGGATCAAACCAGCAACCCTGCGGTTAAAGGTTAGCCTCTTCACCTCTCTGCCTATTTACCTCTACGCCACCCTTCCTTAGTTGTACTAACCTGGGGTCTTTGTTGTAGCAGTAGTAGTATAGGCAGATGTTATAATAACATGCAGGTAGTAGTAGCAGCAGTAGTATAAGTAGTTTTAATTGTAGTATTGGTAGCATTAGTACTAACCTCCAGGTAGTTGCTGTAGCAGTAATCTGCCACGTTGAGCAGGTTGCTGCAGTTGTCCAACAGAGCCTTTCTGTGAGACGGCGCATCATGGAGGATTCTGCTGATCTCCTCTGACAAATTCCGCTCCTTCATCACTTCACCTGCAGCTGCTAGACAGAAAAGAAGATCAACGCCCTAACTTCTCCATCACACTGTCCACTTCACCAGAACACAGTGTTACTGCCAAGAGAGAGACAGAGAGACAGAGAGCGAGAGAGAGCAAGAGAGAGCAAGGGAGAGTGAAAGAGAATGAGAGAGAGCGTGAGAGAGAGAGAGAGCAAGAGAGAGCAAGGGAGAGTGAAAGAAAGCAAGGGCGAGCAAAGAGAATGAGAGAGAGCGTGAGAGAGAGAGAGAGAGAGAGAGCAAGAGAGAACAAGAGTGAGAGAGTGAAAGAGAGCAAGGGAGAGCAAAAGAGAGAGCGAGAGAGAGAGAAACTCTATGTTTCTGCCAGATCTATGTATTCCTTTTTCCTTTTTTTTTATTTTGTGTTTTTTGGTTTGTTTGTTTGTTTGTTTTGTTTTATTTTTTAGTACTCTGTTGACCTGTTTTGTTTTGGCAAGATTGTAATTAATGCAGTCATGCCAATAAAGCATCATTGAATTGAAAAAAAAATGAATTGAATTGAGAGACAGAACAGTTAAAACAAAACTACATCACCTATTGGCAAACACAAACAAGAGCACAGAGCAAATGCAGCGCTGTGTGTCCCTACATGGCACGTCCACCATAGGAGAAGATGTGAGCGTGGTGACTGATAGCAGAAGATGTGAGCGTGGTGACTGATAGCAGAA
>NW_026611209.1:37500-60000 GCF_029633865.1 Lampris incognitus | reverse complement strand
GGCATTTACGTAAAACCACAGACACACGCCTGACACGTCACCCTGGCTGTCTTGTCGCTTTCACTCAACAGGCAAAGACAACCAATGAATACAAAAGAAGGAATTAAAAAACACCAGTTTGGATTTTAATCAGTTATATTTCAGTAATAACCAAGTATTTTCTCCCCAGGTGCTGCAACGCTTACCTTGCGAGGCAGCTGGTCTCGCGAGATCACAAGATCACGTAAATTCCTACAGTGCAGCGGCAGACAGTCTGTGGTTATAGTCACACTGTTGTGTTACTGCCTGCCTAAGAGGCGAAAGAAGAGCGGCTGAACGTTCCGCTGAAACGCGCCGCATCTGCCTTCGACATGAGAAAAGTCCCCCACGTTTCAGCTGATAAGGAATGTGAAGGAAGCTGCAGCTGAAAGCTGACCATTAAGTCTTGCGTTGGAGAATTTGGGGTGTTTAAGGAGCTTTCTGATGAGTGTTGTGTCCAAAACCTGTTTACTGATAGTGACGCCCACTGCAGCTGGTCGTCATGGAAACAAAGAATATGTCACATGACCTGCTGTTTTCATGCAATAAGCTTAAAATATAGTTGAAGCAGAAATGTGAGAGGTCATATGACCTGGAGCTGGCTCCAACTGTTGGAGACCACTGGTTGCTGTGGGAGACTACTGGATGCGAGGTGTTGCTAGGGGAGACGACTGAAACCTCTGTGTTGCTAGGACAGACCAGTGGATGGTTTGCGTTGCTAGGGGAAAACACTGGGGAAGCTGTGTTGCTATGGGAGACCACTGAATGCTAGGTGTTGCTAGGGTAGACCACTGGAAGCACTGTGTTGTTAGGGCACACCAGCAGATGGTTTGTGTTGCTAAGGAAACCCACTGGATGATCTGTGTTGCTATGGGAGACCGCTGAATGCACGGTGTTGCTAGGGGAGACCACTGGAACCACTGTGTTGTTGGGGCAGACCAGCGGACGGTTTGTGTTGCTAAGGAAACCCACTGAATGATCTGTATTTCTATGGGAGACCACTGGAACCTCTGTGTTGCTTTGGCAGACCAGTCAATGCTCTATGCCGCTCGGGGGAGAGCCCTGGAAGCTCTGTGATGCCAGGGGATGGCTGGCTGGATACTCTGTTGCCAGGGAGACGACTGGATGCTGTGTGTTGCTATGGGAGAGCAGTGAGTTGTGAGCCTTGCTAGAAGAGACCAGGGGGTTCCAGGGCTGTTTGCGAGCTGCTCCCTCCTTGTCCTTCCTCTCCAGAGGCTTCAGGTGGCAGGAAAGAACTATGTCTCTGATAGACAGACAGACAGACGGACAGACAGACAGACAGACAGACAGAAAGGTAAAGTATAGAGATATGCAGTACAGTGATTTGGTCAGACTGGTGGGGGTTACAGGTTAATCTAGATGTGTTCTTATATCGTGTAGGCTGTTTCGTAAAATGAAATGAAATTAAACAAAATGAAAAAGCCAAAAAAAAATAATCAAAGGCTTTACGACAGATGTCCTTCCTGACACAACCCTCCCCATTTATCTGGGCTTCGGGCCGGCGCTAAGAGCGCACTGGCTTGTGCATCTTCAGTGGCTGGTTAATCGCTACCTATAGACAGTACACTATATTTATTACTACATATTGACAAAAAATGCAAAGTTCCTCTAGTCTGCAGCGGCAGCACGTTCCTACGTCTGTACATGTTAATATGATTTACATGTTAATATGATTTGCATGTTAATATTGACTGACAGGTAAAGTGGCACAGTCCATTGAACAGTCTGGCACACCAACATGGAGGTTTTAAACTTTATGTGCTCAACAACCAGGAATCAGCAGAAAGACTCAAATAGAGGAGAGACGTGTTCACACCTTGTTGGGCTGAAAAGCAAAGACAGCATCAATCTGGATTCTGTACTGCGGTTGGACTGAGGGAAGTGGGAGAGCACACAGGAGTGTATAATATAATGGAAAGAGGACTAGATCCTGGATCAGCAGCTGGCAGCATGTTCTGATAGGTATGGTTCAATCATCCAGTCAGACTAATGGACTGTTAGTCACCACTAGACACATTCACATGTTAGAAACCATTCACATGAAGGACTGTCAGCTAAATGGATAAAGTGAAGTTATTTCATTGGTCAGCTAGCACTGGTATCTGCCTACACAGTAAGTTCACCACAGCAGTACGTATAGAACATACGTTATTACATTACAAACCGGCATCGCAGAACCCATCCCTAGGCTTTAGGCCCTTCATATGGAGGCGGTGACCTGCACAAGTCTTGTGCTTGTAAACACTGTCGTAGTAGCATACTAGTCATACTAGTTGTACTAGTCACACTAGTTACACTAGTCATACTAGTCGTACTAGCCATACTAGTTGTACTAGTCATATTCGTCATACTCGTCATACTAGTCATACTAGTCGTACTAGTCATACTAGTCATACTAGCCGTACTAGTCATACTAGTTGTACTAGTCACACTAGTCATACTAGTTATACCAGTCATACTAGTCATACTAGCAACATGTGCATTATTGGATGGCTCACCGAGGAAAACTCCTTCAATGTTTGTCGTGTTTGTGGCAAAACATATTCATCGTTTAAAAACAAACATGTCTTGTGGACTGAGCGCACATTCGATAAAATGGATTCAAATAATCTAGCGTTGCTGGGGAGTCGGGACCTCCGTTTTCAATGTTTTAAAGAGCTGTCTCCATGTTACACTGATTCACTAAATCTGCAGTTTGTTTCACTACGGAGGAGGATGGGGGAGTGCATCATTTGTAGTTATAGTCAGTTAATGTCAGATAGAGACAGACAGCCCAGATAACAAAACTGCTGTGGTCCGGACCCGTCCCACACCGACACTTTCATCCAGCCCACATACCACATGGAATGATGGCACTTGGGCGATCCGCTCCTGTTTGCCAGATCTGGGCCAGAACCAAGCCATAGCAATGCTGCATGTGCCACATATTTGCCAAAGGTGGCCCATATTTGTTTTGTGATATTTGGGCCATAGTCACCATTTACCACTTCAGGCTCACATCCAGATTACATGTTGCCCAGAGCACCGCATCTTTGCCAACAAAGGCCCACATGTGATTTGGCATATTTGGGTCATGTTTGCTATTATACGTGTGGACCACTTCAGACTCACATCCATTTTGTCAGGGCCAGGAGAAGGCCATCAGTGCCACATCACTGCCTGAAGTGCCCACATCCGGATGCTATCTGGGAGTCATAGTCAGATAGACAGTTGTAGTTCTCGTCAGTTGTGGGGGTCCACTCACCTGAACTCTTCATAGGAACCAACTTTCTGGTTGATGGCTCGTAGTTTGGCATCGTTCTCTCTCTGATAGCGTTGGTCAGCCTCCACCGCAGCACACAGCTCTCTCTCCAACGCCGAGAAGTTAATCAGCTCCCCCTCCCTCGCGTCCATCGTCCTGACAGTTTCACTGCAGGTTGATAGTAACTGCTACTCATATTATATTGTAGATAAATCACATCCATGATATATTGATAATAAACCACGTTAACCAGTTTAGCACAGTTTTCATTTCATTCATGAAAGTTTGTATTTACACAACAAAGGCAAATTGAAATCAAAGCCTCATCAGTAAAAGTGGGTTACAGATAAAACAGTAAAAGGAATTCGGATCAAATATATGTAGGTAAATTTAAACATGTTAATTTTTCAGTAAGACAAATACTGTAAACCTTTATAGAATACTTTGGTTCTGAAATTGCAAAAGATTAGCAGGAATTAGACAGGTGCCGTTTTCTGAGAGGCATTCCAGATGTAAAACAATATAATGTACAATACCAACCGATCCAGTGCCCAATTCACCTTTACTTCCTGCCACGCCGTTGATTTTCCCATCTACTGCTAACCACTGCTACCTCCCTGTTCTCTCTCGGGTCCTCAGGTGCCACCACTGCCACGTGGTCTCCTGTTCTGACAGACAGACAGACAGACAGGTAGATAGATAGATAGATAGATAGATAGATAGATAGATAGATAGATAGATAGATAGATAGATAGATAGATAGATAGATAGATAGATAGACAGACAGACAGACAGACAGACAGACAGACAGACAGACAGACAGACAGACAGACAGACAGGTAGATAGATAGATAGATAGATAGATAGATAGATAGATAGATAGACAGACAGACAGACAGACAGACAGACAGACAGATTTGTTACGTAGTAGTGAGGCTTGTGAACGTCAGCAGACGTGGCAGAATACTATAATAACTGCAGCTGGTAATAAGAAAGGTAAAGTTCACCCATCTGCAACAAAAACCACACAAACCAGCGACCGCTGCCCTGACGATAAGACGACGTCAGTTAGCTAACTAGCCTACCTAACTATGAGCTAACGAGCACACGGCGCTTCATTTTGAACACCAAAAGGAAGCGAAATACGAACCTCGATGCTGTTAGAGTTGTTTTGATTAATGGAACTTAATAGTTTGTGGCTATTTTCCCGTTCAGATTATCGATTAATTAGCTTACTTAACGTTAAACTGACCAACGCTGCCGGCTTGTGAACACAAACAGAACATCTCCATGGCAACCAGACGCGGAAGCGCGCCGCCGGCCGCGGTGCGCACCAGGGACTTCACACTGCTGAAATATGATTTATCATCCAAAATACAATCTTAACCTCGCAACCAATAACAACATGTTTTACAATCGATCTAATGATCTCATCACATTTAAGTCAATTTGATTATTGCTGAAATGTTGCGTGGTATCCTGGCAACCATGAACGAAGCATCTCACGTGACAACGGAGGAAACCATGTTTTGCAGTTTATCATGAGGAACATGTGGTCAGTGATTTAGTCTGTCATGGAACATGTGGTCAGTGGTTTATTCTGTCATGGAACATGTGGTCAGTGGTTTATTCTGTCATGGAACATGTGGTCAGTGGTTTATTCTGTCATGGAACATGTGGTCAGTGGTTTATTCTGTCATGGAACATGTGGTCAGTGGTTTATTCTGTCATGGAACATGTGGTCAGTGGTTTATTCTGTCATGGAAAGTGTGGTCAGTGGTTTATTCTGTCATGGAACATGTGGTCAGTGGTTTATTCTGTCATGGAACATGTGGTCAGTGGTTTATTCTGTCATGGAACATGTGGTCAGTGGTTTATTCTGTCATGGAACATGTGGTCAGTGGTTTATTCTGTCATGGAACATGTGGTCAGTGGTTTATTCTGTCATGGAACATGTGGTCAGTGGTTTATTCTGTCATGGAACATGTGGTCAGTGGTTTATTCTGTCATGGAACATGTGGTCAGTGGTTTATTCTGTCATGGAACATGTGGTCAGTGGTTTATTCTGTCATGGAACATGTGGTCAGTGGTTTATTCTGTCATGGAACATGTGGTCAGTGGTTTATTCTGTCATGGAACATGTGGTCAGTGGTTTATTCTGTCATGGAACATGTGGTCAGTGGTTTATTCTGTCATGGAACATGTGGTCAGTGGTTTATTCTGTCATGGAACATGTGGTCAGTGGTTTATTCTGTCATGGAACATGTGGTCAGTGATTCTTCTGTCATGGAACATGTGGTCAGTGGTTTATTCTGTCATGGAACATGTGGTCAGTGGTTTATTCTGTCATGGAACATGTGGTCAGTGGTTTATTCTGTCATGGAACATGTGGTCAGTGGTTTATTCTGTCATGGAAAGTGTGGTCAGTGATTCTTCTGTCATGGAACATGTGGTCAGTGGTTTATTCTGTCATGGAACATGTGGTCAGTGGTTTATTCTGTCATGGAACATGTGGTCAGTGGTTTATTCTGTCATGGAACATGTGGTCAGTGGTTTATTCTGTCATGGAACATGTGGTCAGTGGTTTATTCTGTCATGGAACATGTGGTCAGTGGTTTATTCTGTCATGGAACATGTGGTCAGTGATTTATTCTGTCATGGAACATGTGGTCAGTGATTTATTCTGTCATGGAACATGTGGTCAGTGGTTTATTCTGTCATGGAACATGTGGTCAGTGATTTATTCTGTCATGGAACATGTGGTCAGTGATTTATTCTGTCATGGAACATGTGGTCAGTGGTTTATTCTGTCATGGAAAGTGTGGTCAGTGGTTTATTCTGTCATGGAACATGTGGTCAGTGATTTATTCTGTCATGGAACATGTGGTCAGTGATTTATTCTGTCATGGAACATGTGGTCAGTGGTTTATTCTGTCATGGAACATGTGGTCAGTGGTTTATTCTGTCATGGAACATGTGGTCAGTGGTTTATTCTGTCATGGAACATGTGGTCAGTGATTCTTCTGTCATGGAACATGTGGTCAGTGGTTTATTCTGTCATGGAAAGTGTGGTCAGTGATTCTTCTGTCATGGAACATGTGGTCAGTGGTTTATTCTGTCATGGAACATGTGGTCAGTGATTTATTCTGTCATGGAACATGTGGTCAGTGGTTTATTCTGTCATGGAACATGTGGTCAGTGATTTATTCTGTCATGGAACATGTGGTCAGTGATTTATTCTGTCATGGAACATGTGGTCAGTGGTTTATTCTGTCATGGAACATGTGGTCAGTGGTTTATTCTGTCATGGAACATGTGGTCAGTGGTTTATTCTGTCATGGAACATGTGGTCAGTGGTTTATTCTGTCATGGAACATGTGGTCAGTGATTCTTCTGTCATGGAACATGTGGTCAGTGGTTTATTCTGTCATGGAAAGTGTGGTCAGTGATTCTTCTGTCATGGAACATGTGGTCAGTGATTTATTCTGTCATGGAACATGTGGTCAGTGATTTATTCTGTCATGGAACATGTGGTCAGTGATTTATTCTGTCATGGAACATGTGGTCAGTGATTTATTCTGTCATGGAACATGTGGTCAGTGATTTATTCTGTCATGGAACATGTGGTCAGTGATTTAGTCTGTCATGGAACATGTGGTCAATTGTTGCGATGTTGTTTTTTTGTGTAAAATTCGTTAAAAATCGAAGGCAACTTGTTCCAGTGAGAATAAAACCACATTGTTCTGAGTGTTATAAGTAACCTTACCAAAGAAGTCTCAGGGTTACATCAATTCTAACAAAGTATGCTTTATTTGTAAATGAAGACAGTGGCGCCCCCAGAAATGTTTCATAGGGGGGGCCAAATGGGGCCACTGAAAATCTTGGGGTGGCACCCCAAAACCAAAAGCCAGACTGCCTTGCAGGAAGTCTATTCTGCTGTTGCAGTATACTGCATAGGCTGGTTGAAAACTGCCCATGTGAGGGTTAAGGAATGGCATACTGAAATACTTTGGTTTCTTATCTTTTGACAGTTAATGTTACTAAATATCTGATGTGCATAGACTAATACCGGCACAGGTAACATTTAGAGCTCCACAACACTTCTGTTTTAATGTGCTATGTATCTGTATATATTGTAACATGTTAGACGATTCATTGTTACATTGTAAATGTCCAAAAATGAAAAATGAAAATATCAGATAGAAGCGTATTATGCATAATCACACGCATATTCTGCACATGCGACTCGTGGCTGGGGGGGGCAGCGGGGGGGCAGGGATAGTATCAGGGTGGCCGTGGCCACCCCTTGGGGGCGCCACTGAATGAAGAAGTGCACGTAGGGGGTATCCCACAAAACAGCAAACAGGCTTAGAAGTGAAAGGGCACAGAGCCTCACCACTAGCCACGCGTACTGAATGTAACGCGCCTCGAGTCTTCCCGCGCTTGCAGCCGATGTGGAGCCAGCAGCCTCTGACATGCTGACTTGGCTTGTCTGTTGGTCTCGTCTGCTGGTCTGTTGTCGACGCCTTTCAGCTATTCTCCGGGTGTGTTTTGCCGTAGAAAAGTGTTTGTCAATCGATGATTTTCGTTTGTGTTCCACCACAACGTTGCAGGTGGTGCAAAACAATTTGCCCCCGCTGTGGTGCAGAGCATCAGGGAGTTGCCCTGCAAGGTGGCGCGGCAATCACGGGGATTGGCTGAATTTGCGTTCATTGTTGCGATCGCGACACCGCGACATCCCGGAGACACTGAATAATGCAAAGAAACTGCGGCCCACTGTGACGAATACGACCCCCCCAGGAAGACACTGCACTGCGGCAGACGACTTGAACAACGTCCACGTCAGGTCGGATTCGTGTGAGTTCTCTTTAGCACGTGTCGTTAACACCATAACAGCTGATGTCTGTGGTCCGAGGATGGACATTAGTTCTAAAGAAGTCACCAGACTATTTAACAGAACAAACACCAATTATTACAAACACCAACAGGCCCTGATGGTGTCTCAGCTTTCCTGCTGAAGACAACTTGCACCAGCCTGGGTCTCTGTCTCTGAAAGGTCTGTTGATCCACATAGGGTTCCATCTCTCTGGAAAAAAGCCAATTATTACTAATCTTCCAAAACAAGCCTGTTCCCAGGAAATAATGGCTACAGACCAGTAGCCCTGACCTCTGTTGTAGTGAAGTGTCTGGGAAAGATGAAGTCTAACATAAATGGGCAGCTAGATTGTTTTCAGTTTGCCTATAAAGACAATCGTGGGACTGATGATGCAATACTAACCATAATACACTTTATCTTGCATCACCTTGAAAACCCCCAAGGCCCATGTCAGACTGCTGTTTGTAGACTTCAGCACTGCTTTTAATGCCCCACATGCACTGCCGCGAAATCAGGCGTTTTAGGCTGCAACGATCCAAAAAGAAAAAAGCCCGCAAAATCCTGGAGGGACTGGGCGGAAGTCCTTTATAGTGGATTGCCTTTTTGCTGTGATGGGTTTCTGGTTCAGCTCCCTCAGCACTGATCTTAGTTGGACTTGGTCTTATTCCTGAAAGCAAGCCTCATGTGTATGATCATCATCATCATCATCGTCATCATCATCGTCATCGACGGTCACTTGGGGTGGAGTATGATCGTCCTCTCTCTGGATCTTCAGCTGGGTGTACAGGCCGATCATGGAACCGCATAAATGGAGGACGCCTGCGCGTGACAGCTTTCTACGTGGAGAGGCTGATGCGCCTGCCGCCACCACATGGTCCTTGGCAGGAGGTGGCCAGAGTCCAGTGGCATGGAGAACCAAGACGATTGTGGACCACCCTCTGTTGCAGCCTTCATCCACCTTCACTGCCGTTATGACCTGGAGACACCTCCCGCCAGTTCCGCCGTTCAGGTCTTTGTTGGATCGCGCTTCGTCTGGAACCTCCCCCTTGACCTGTCCTCCTTGAGGGACCCTACCAGGAGCCAAGCTCCAGACGCCATAGCTCTCGGGATCACTGGTACCCCCAAGCTTCTCCACCATGGCAAGGTGGAGATCCAGGAGAAGATACAATCCTTGACCCTTGTTGCTGGGTTAGTTTTGCTGTCTTTGAGGTCTAGCTTAAGATGTGAGCATTAGTCTGGACCTCAGCCGGAAATGCAACACGTGAGATTTAGTTCAGAGGTCTTCAAACAGACGAATTAGTGTTGAAAAGCTGAAATTCCGTTTTCTGAAGTCTTCATGTGTCTTGGTGAGTCCATCGACAAACCAGCAGCTGGACGGTCGCCCACGGCCTCTGCTTTTCAGCAGACACGTTGGTTTTCCTGCCATTCCAGCTGGCGTTACACAGGACTCGCAAAGTTTACATCCCACTTCATCACGCTTTTCACATCACATTTACTCTGGATGTGTGTACAGGCCAGGGTCTCTCCCCTGGCCTGTAAATGTGGCGCCATTTAAAAGGCAAGTAAACAGGCTTTCCAACGCTATAAGACTTACTGCCAAGAAGTAGAGGTTACAACAAAGACAAACTCTACCAAACACACATTTCCTTACTTTCTGTGCTAAGTATACACTACCGTTCAAAAGTTTGGGATCACCCAAACAATTTTGTGTTTTCCATGAAAAGTCACACTTATTCACCACCATATGTTGTGAAATGAATAGAAAATAGAGTCAAGACATTGACAAGGTTAGAAATAATGATTTGTATTTGAAATAAGATTTTTTTTACATCAAACTTTGCTTTCGTCAAAGAATCCTCCATTTGCAGCAATTACAGCATTGCAGACCTTTGGCATTCTAGCTGTTAATTTGTTGAGGTAATCTGGAGAAATTGCACCCCACGCTTCCAGAAGCAGCTCCCACAAGTTGGATTGGTTGGATGGGCACTTCTTGCGTACCATACGGTCAAGCTGCTCCCACAACAGCTCAATGGGGTTCAGATCTGGTGACTGCGCTGGCCACTCCATTACCGATAGAATACCAGCTGCCTGCTTCTGCTCTAAATAGTTCTTGCACAATTTGGAGGTGTGTTTAGGGTCACTGTCCTGTTGTAGGATGAAATTGGCTCCAATCAAGCGCTGTCCACTGGGTATGGCATGGCGTTGCAAAATGGAGTGATAGCCTTCCTTATTCAGAATCCCTTTTACCCTGTACAAATCTCCCACCTTACCAGCACCAAAGCAACCCCAGACCATCACATTACCTCCACCATGCTTAACAGATGGCGTCAGGCATTCTTCCAGCATCTTTTCATTTGTTCTGCGTCTCACAAACGTTCTTCTTTGTGATCCAAACACCTCAAACTTGGATTCATCCGTCCACAACACTTTTTTCCAGTCTTCCTCTGTCCAATGTCTGTGTTCTTTTGCCCATCTTAATCTTTTTCTTTTATTGGTCAGTCTCAGATATGGCTTTTTCTTTGCCACTCTGCCCTGAAGCCCAGAATCCCGCAGCCGCCTCTTCACTGTAGATGTTGACACTGGTGTTTTGCGGGTACTATTTAATGAAGATGCCAGTTGGGGACCTGTGAGGCGTCTGTTTCTCAAACTAGAGACTCTAATGTACTTATCTTCTTGCTCAGTTGTGCAACGCGGCCTCCCACTTCTTTTTCTACTCTGGTTAGAGCCTGTTTGTGCTGTCCTCTGAAGGGAGTAGTACACACCGGTGTAGGAAATCTTCAATTTCTTAGCAATTTCTCGCATGGAATAGCCTTCATTTCTAAGAACAAGAAAAGACTGTCGAGTTTCAGATGAAAGTTCTCTTTTTCTGGCCATTTTGAGCGTTTAATTGACCCCACAAATGTGATGCTCCAGAAACTCAATCTGCTCAAAGGAAGGTCAGTTTTGTAGCTTCTGTAACGAGCTAAACTGTTTTCGGATGTGTGAACATGATTGCACAAGGGTTTTCTAATCATCAATTAGCCTTCTGAGCCAATGAGCAAACACATTGTACCATTAGAACACTGGAGTGATAGTTGCTTGAAATGGGCCTCTATACACCTATGTAGATATTGCACCAAAAACCAGACATTTGCAGCTAGAATAGTCATTTACCACATTAGCAATGTATAGAGTGTATTTCTTTAAAGTTAAGACTAGTTTAAAGTTATCTTCATTGAACAGTACAGTGCTTTTCCTTCAAAAATATGGACATTTCAATGTGATCCCAAACTTTTGAACGGTAGTGTATATTGCTAAACAAAAGAGCGGCGCCATCCCCAGTGGGGTGAATGCCGTCCCCAGTGGGGTGAATGCTGTCCCCAGTGGGGTGAATGCTGTCCCCAGTGGGGTGAATGCCGTCCCCAGTGGGGTGAATGCCGTCCCCAGTGGGGTGAATGCTGTCCCCAGTAGGCTGAATGCTGTCCCCAGTGGGGTGAATGCTGTCCCCAGTAGGCTGAATGCCGTCCCCAGTGGGGTGAATGCTGTCCCCAGTGGGGTGAATGCTGTCCCCAGTAGGCTGAATGCTGTCCCCAGTAGGCTGAATGCCGTCCCCAGTGGGGTGAATGCTGTCCCCAGTGGGGTGAATGCTGTCCCCAGTGGGGTGAATGCCGTCCCCAGTGGGGTGAATGCTGTCCCCAGTGGGGTGAATGCTGTCCCCAGTGGGGTGAATGCCGTCCCCAGTGGGGTGAATGCTGTCCCCAGTAGGCTGAATGCCGTCCCCAGTGGGGTGAATGCTGTCCCCAGTGGGGTGAATGCTGTCCCCAGTAGGTTGAATGCTGTCTCCCATGGGGTGAATGCCGTCCCCAGTGGGCTGAATGCTGTCCCCAGTGGGGTGAATGCCGTCCCCAGTGGGGTGAATGCCGTCCACTTTCAGCAGGTGAGAGTGGCCCCAGAAAGAAGGCCAGTAGCAACACAAACGAACCCCTGCTCATTACAGTGAGGAGCCAGCCAGCGGTCCATTGAGGTGAGCCTGCTGTACATCTCATCATTACCCCTCACAGGTAAGCAACAGAGACAGTTAATCGATGCCCAATTAATCGATGACTAATGACCAAAGTGAACAATAGAGTCAACTTTCAAGCCAATATGTGGTTCATTCAGAATTTCAGCGGCGTAAAATTTAAAGGCCCTTCTACCGACTTTCATTCAAAGTAGGACGTTTGGCTGTGGGCTGTTATTTGTGGAAACTGTTCTGCCTTGGTGGAGGTCTTCATTCTGCAAATCCTAAAGGTCAAAGGTCAGATGAAAGTGCCGATACAGTCATGGTTAACACCACATTCTCCTCCGTGCTGGGAGTTGTAGGAATGGACACCTTATCCGTTTCACGTGTTCTTTGAAAGACCGTGGTGTGCTGTAACCTACAGCAAGCCTGCTGGGCTGACTGACCCATTTTAACAGCTCAGCATGCACACTCACACGAAGTGCTAGCTTGACTATTTGCTTGGTTAAGAAATTAATAGTTTTGTTTTGTAGAGTCCGTCAAGAACGACCTCTGCTTTTATTCTGAACCAAAATGTAGGAGTTGTTTGAATGAGTAAGACTTGTGCCTGCTATGACAGTTTATTACCACTAGAGGAGGCTAATGTCTATCTCACACACACACAGCGTGTAAGTCTCGTCTCGTCCCATCTTCAGCCACTTCTCCAGGGTGGGGTCGTGGTGGCAGCAAGCCAAGTAGGACACTCCAGACGTCCCTCTCCCCAGCAACGCCCTCCAGCTCCTCCTGGGGGACCCCAAGGCCTTCCCCAAGGCCTTCCCAAGCCTTCCCCAAGGCCTTCCCCAAGGCCTTCCCCAAGGCCTTCCCCAAGACCTTCCCCAAGGCCTTCCCCAAGGCCTTCCCCAAGGCCTTCCCAGACCTTCCCCAAGACCTTCCCCAAGGCCTTCCCAGGCCTTCCCCAAGACCTTCCCCAAGGCCTTCCCAGGCCAGACTGGCTGTGTAGTCCTTCCAGCGAATTCTGGGTCTACCCCGGGGTCTCTGAAGTCTTATGCTTTAGTCTTTCTTTCATTCTTTCGTGCCTGGTATTTTCCTCTTTTCCACGTTCCTCTCTCTTTTCTTTTAGTCTGCTCTCTGCAGGTGAAGACGGAAGAGGGGTAACCTGGGAAAGGAGAGCACATCATGGCCTGTGTTGAAGTTAGCAGTCGGCTTGTACTTTTGCCAGGCGAACATGTTCCCCTTTTGGATTTCTGACTTGCTGCTGGTGTTCAGGTCACCCATGAAGTTCGGGGAGGTATTCTTATCTCGAGATGTGTATAGAAACCCAGATAGCCAAACTGCTGTGGCCCGGACCCGTCCCACACCGACGCTTCATCCGGCCCACATACCGCGTGGAATGATGGCACCTGGGCGGTCCGCTCCTGTTTGCCAGATCTGGGCCAGAACCAAGCCATAGCAATGCCGCATGTGCCACGTATTTGCCAAAGGTGGCCCATATCTGTTTTGTGATATTTGAGCCATATTCACCATTTACCAGACAGGGCGCTGCAGGGTCACATCCAGACCACATGTTGCCCAGAGCACCGCACCTTGGCCAACAAAGGCCCGCATGTGGTTTGGGCCATATTTGGGCCATATTCACCATTTACCACCAGGGGCGCTGCAGGGTCACATCCAGACCACATGTTGCCCAGAGCACCGCACCTTGGCCAACAAAGGCCCGCATGTGGTTTGGGCCATATTTGGGCCATATTCACCATTTACCACCAGGGGCACTGCAGGGTCACATCCAGACCACATGTTGCCCAGAGCACCGCACCTTGGCCAACAAGGGCCCGCATGTGGTTTGGGCCATATTTGGGCCATATTTGCTGTTACACATGTGGGCCACTTCAGGCTCACATCCATGTTGTCCGGGCCAGAGGAAGACCAGCAGTGCCGCGTCACTGCCTGAAGTGGCCCACATCCGGATGCTGTCTGGGCCAGGTGACGTCATCCGCTGGTTCTTCCCGTGGCTGTATAGAGATCTCTCCACCCGAGTCACTGTAGCTTGGTTTAGCTAACTCCCTTACACCACTCGTGTCGCTCAACGTGCTGTCAGCTTACAGCCGCCATGCTGTTTATTGACACTCCGCACGGACACCGGGGTTGTGTGTGTGTGTGTGTGTGTGTGTGTGTGTGTGTGTGTGTGTGTGTGTGTGTGTGTGTGTGTGTGTGTGTGTGTTTTCAGAAGGCAGGAATCCAACACACAGAGCGTGGTGCCAGAGGTTTCCCCACAGGTCTCAGGGACTAAGTGGATATTTCCGGTACTCCCTGTGTAGGCGGGTGACATGATTGGCCACCTTGGCTTTGGGGGGCGGGAACAAACAAAAAAAAGTTCCCTTTTCTGGAAATCGTGTGTGTGTGTGTGTGTGTGTGTGTGTGTGTGTGGGGTGTCTGCGTGTGTGTGTGCGTGTTTGTGTGTGTGGGGTGTGTGTGTGGGGTGTGTGTGTGTGTGTGTGGGGTGTCTGTGTGTGTGTGTGTGTGTGTGTGTGTGTGTGTGTGTGTGTGGGGTGTCTGTGTGTGTGTGTGTGTGTGTGTGTGTGTGTGTGTGTGTGTGTGGGGTGTCTGTGTGTGTGCGTGTGTGTGCGTGTGTGTGTGTGTGTGTGGGGTGTCTGCGTGTGTGTGTGTGTGTGTGTGTGTGTGTGTGTGTGTGTGTGTGTTTTCAGAAGGCAGGAATCCAACACACAGAGCGTGGTGCCAGAGGTTTCCCCACAGGTCTCAGGGACTAAGTGGATATTTCCGGTACTTCCTGTGTAGGCGGGTGACATGATTGGCCACCTTGGCTTTGGGGGGCGGGAACAAACAAAAAAAAGTTCCCTTCTCTGGAAATCGTGTGTGTGTGTGTGTGTGTGTGTGTGTGTGTGTGTGTGTGTGTGTGTGTGTGTGTGTGTGTGTGTGGGGTGTGTGTGTGTGTGTGTGTGTGGGGTGTCTGCGTGTGTGTGTGCGCGCGCGCATGTATGCGTGTGTGTGTGTGTGTGTGTGTGTGTGTGTGTGTGTGTGTGTATGTGTGTGTGTGTGTGTGTGTGTGTGTGTGGGGTGTGTGTGTGTGTGTGTGTGTGTGTGTGTGTGGGGTGTCTGTGTGTGTGTGTGTGTGTGTGTGTGTGTGTGTGTGTGTGTGTGTGTGTGTGTGTGTGTAAGGCTAGCTTTGGCTGTACGCTGAGGTCAGCAGTGTGTAATACATGTTGTGTGTAGTATATGTTTCCTGAGGTATGATGACACATTGCGTGGCCTGTAAATGAACATGACTGGTGAATATTATACCACAACTAGGAAACATCACTAAATATCATTAATATGAGCAGTGAACCTAATGTGACTAGTAGCTATCATAAATATGACTTGTAAATATAACATGATCAGTAAATATCATAATGTAACTAATGAATATTTGATGACTAGTAAATATAATTAATATGACTAGTAATTATCAATAATATGGTTACTAAATGTCGTAATATCAATAGTAATATCATAGTGCGACTGCTAACTAAAATAATATTATTAGTTAATATATTACTACTACTACTACTATTAACAACGATAACAATAACAACAATAATAATAATAATAATAATGATAATAATAATACTAATAATACTAATAATAATAATAATAATGATAATAATAATAATAATAGCATAGCGGTCTATTCCGTTGCCTGCCAACATGGAGATCGCTGGTTCGAATCCCTGCGTTACCTCCGGTTTGGTCGGGCGTCCCTTCAGACACCATTGGCCGTGTCTGCGGCTGGGGAGCCGGATGTGGGTATATCTCCTGGTCGCTGCACTAGCGCCTCCTCTGGTCGGTCGGTCGGTCGGTCGGTCGGTCGGTCGGTCGGGGCGCCTGTTCAGAGGGCAGGGGGAACTGGTGGGTGAGTTGGATGGTTGGTGGGTGGCGTGATCCGTGATCTTCCCACGCGCTACGTCCCCCTGGCGAAACTCCTCACTGTCAGGTGAAAAGCCGCAGCTGGTGACTCCACATGTATGGGAGGAGGCATGTGGTGGTCTGCAGCCCTCCCCCCGGCAGCAACGACCGGGACGGCTCGGAAGAGTGGGGTAAATGGCCAAGTACAATTGGGGAGAAAAAGGGGGATAATAATAATAATAATAATAATAATAATAATGATAATGATAACAATAATGTGAGGAGTGTGTCCTTTTTGGGAACCTCAGAATTGCATCTCTGCTCTTAGCACATGATGTGGTTTTGTTGGCTTCATCAGAACGTGACCTCCAGCTCTGCACTGGGGTGGTGTGCAGCTGAGTGTGGAATGGCCGGGATGAGAGTCAGCACCTCCAAGTCTGAGGCCATGGTTCTCTACCGGAACATGGTGTATTGCTCCCTCCGGGTCGGGGATGAGTTGTTGCCTCAAGTGAAGGAGTTCAGGTATCTCGGGGTCTTGTTGACGAATGAGGGTAGGATGGAGCGGGAGATTGACAGGTGGATTGGTGCAGCATCAGCAGTAGTGTGGACGTTGTACCGGACCGTTGTGGTGAAGAAGGAGCTGAGCCGGGAGGCAAAGCTCTCAATTTACCAGTCAGTCTTCATCCCAGCCCTCACCTGTGGTCATGAGCTTTGGGTAGTGACCGAAAGGGTGAGATCATGGATACAAGCGGCTGAAATGAGTTTCCTCTGTAGGGGGTCTGGGCTCAGCCTTAGAGATAGGGTGAGGAGCTGGGACATCCGGAGGGAGCTCGGAGTAGAGCCGCTGCTCCTTTGTGTCGAAAGGAGCCAGTTGAGGTGGTTCGGGCATCTGATCAGGATGTCTCCTGGACGCCTTCCTTTGGAGGTTTACCAGGCATGGTCAAACTGGGAGGAGACCCCGGGGTAGACCCAGAACTCGCTAGAGGGTCTACATGTCCAATCTGGCCTGAGAACGCCTTGGGATCCCCCAGGAGGAGCTGGAGGGCGTTGCTGGGGAGGGGGAGGTCTGGAGTGCCCTACTTAGCTTGCTGCCACCACGACCCCACCCCGGAGAAGAGCTGAAGATGAGATGAGATGAGATTATTATTGCTCTGTTTGTCCCGGGGGACCACAAAACCCATCTACAGGCCAGTGGCCATTCTTTCATCCTGTTTCACGTTGAGTCCAGATGAACAAATTCAACTTTCTGGGATCTTAAAAAGTAATTATAAAAGAGCATCAATTCAATGTTAGAAGCAGCGCTAAAATGAATGAAAAGTATAAGAGCAAGTGATTTTGGATAATATGACAAGTACATAACATGACTAGTACATAACATGACTAGTAGAGATAAGGTGACGAATAAATATATCACAATCTTGTTTATTGGCCATGTCGGTTTGCAACATACATGGAATGTGACTCTGGTGTCGTGGCTCTCTCAGTGTACTTAACATAGAATAACAACACTACAACACAACACTCTTCACATATATACACACAAGGAGGACTGACTTATACAGGTGAAGTAAGAGGGGATAAGGTGTACTTAACATAGAATAACAACACTACAACACAACACTCTTCACATATATACACAAGGAGGACTGACTTATACAGGTGAAGTAAGAGGTGATAAGGTGTACTTAACATAGAATAACAACACTACAACACAACAAGCTTCACATATATACACAAGGAGGACTGACTTATACAGGTGAAGTAAGAGGTGATAAGGTGTACTTAACATAGAATAACAACACTACAACACAACAAGCTTCACATATATACACAAGGACTGACTTATACAGGTGAAGTAAGAGGTGATAAGGTGTACTTAACATAGAATAACAACACTACAACACAACAAGCTTCACATATATACACAAGGAGGACTGACTTATACAGGTGAAGTAAGAGGTGATAAGGTGTACTTAACATAGAATAACAACACTACAACACAACAAGCTTCACATATATACACAAGGAGGACTGACTTATACAGGTGAAGTAAGAGGGGATAAGGTGTACTTAACATAGAATAACAACACTACAACACAACAACCTTCACATATATACACAAGGAGGACTGACTTATACAGGTGAAGTAAGAGGTGATAAGGTGTACTTAACATAGAATAACAACACTACAACACAACAAGCTTCACATATACACACAAGGAGGACTGACTTATACAGGTGAAGTAAGAGGGGATAAGGTGTACTTAACATAGAATAACAACACTACAACACAACAATCTTCACATATATACACACAAGGAGGACTGACTTATACAGGTGAAGTAAGAGGTGATAAGGTGTACTTAACATAGAATAACAACACTACAACACAACACTCTTCACATATATACACACAAGGAGGACTGACTTATACAGGTGAAGTAAGAGGTGATAAGGTGTACTTAACATAGAATAACAACACTACAACACAACACTCTTCACATATATACACAAGGACTGACTTATACAGGTGAAGTAAGAGGTGATAAAGTGTATTTAACATAGAATAACAACACTACAACACAACAACCTTCACATATATACACACAAGGAGGACTGACTTATACAGGTGAAGTAAGAGGGGATAAGGTGTACTTAACATAGAATAACAACACTACAACACAACAATCTTCACATATATACACAAGGACTGACTTATACAGGTGAAGTAAGAGGTGATGATGTGTATTTAACATAGAATAACAACACTACAACACAACAACCTTCACATATATACACAAGGACTGACTTATACAGGTGAAGTAAGAGGTGATAAGGTGTACTTAACATAGAATAACAACACTACAACACAACACTCTTCACATATATACACAAGGAGGACTGACTTATACAGGTGAAGTAAGAGGGGATAAGGTGTACTTAACATAGAATAACAACACTACAACACAACAACCTTCACATATATACACAAGGAGGACTGACTTATACAGGTGAAGTAAGAGGGGATAAGGTGTACTTAACATAGAATAACAACACTACAACACAACACTCTTCACATATATACACACAAGGAGGACTGACTTATACAGGTGAAGTAAGAGGTGATAAGGTGTACTTAACATAGAATAACAACACTACAACACAACAACCTTCACATATATACACACAAGGAGGACTGACTTATACAGGTGAAGTAAGAGGTGATAAGGTGTACTTAACATAGAATAACAACACTACAACACAACAAGCTTCACATGTATACACAAGGACTGACTTATACAGGTGAAGTAAGAGGTGATAAAGTGTATTTAACCTAGAATAACAACACTACAACACAACAACCTTCACATATATACACAAGGACTGACTTATACAGGTGAAGTAAGAGGTGATAAAGTGTATTTAACATAGAATAACAACACTACAACACAACAACCTTCACATATATACACAAGGAGGACTGACTTATACAGGTGAAGTAAGAGGTGATAAGGTGTACTTAACATAGAATAACAACACTACAACACAACAACCTTCACATATATACACAAGGACTGACTTATACAGGTGAAGTAAGAGGTGATAAGGTGTATTTAACATAGAATAACAACACTACAACACAACAACCTTCACATATATACACAAGGAGGACTGACTTATACAGGTGAAGTAAGAGGTGATAAGGTGTACTTAACATAGAATAACAACACTACAACACAACAACCTTCACATATATACACAAGGACTGACTTATAGAGGTGAAGTAAGAGGTGATAAGGTGTACTTAACATAGAATAACAACACTACAACACAACAACCTTCACATATATACACAAGGACTGACTTATACAGGTGAAGTAAGAGGTGATAAGGTGTATTTAACATAGAATAACAACACTACAACACAACACTCTTCACATATATACACAAGGACTGACTTATAGAGGTGAAGTAAGAGGTGATAAGGTGTACTTAACATAGAATAACAACACTACAACACAACACTCTTCACATATATACACACAAGGAGGACTGACTTATACAGGTGAAGTAAGAGGGGATAAGGTGTACTTAACATAGAATAACAACACTACAACACAACACTCTTCACATATACACACAAGGAGGACTGACTTATACAGGTGAAGTAAGAGGGGATAAGGTGTACTTAACATAGAATAACAACACTACAACACAACACTCTTCACATATATACACAAGGAGGACTGACTTATACAGGTGAAGTAAGAGGTGATAAGGTGTACTTAACATAGAATAACAACACTACAACACAACACTCTTCACATATATACACACAAGGAGGACTGACTTATACAGGTGAAGTAAGAGGTGATAAGGTGTACTTAACATAGAATAACAACACTACAACACAACAAGCTTCACATATACACACAAGGAGGACTGACTTATACAGGTGAAGTAAGAGGGGATAAGGTGTACTTAACATAGAATAACAACACTACAACACAACAATCTTCACATATATACACAAGGAGGACTGACTTATACAGGTGAAGTAAGAGGTGATAAGGTGCCGTGGTGCAGAGAATTTATCAGAGATGTTAGCAGGTTACTTACATATGACTAGTAAACACATGACTAGTAAATATATGAATAGTAAATATATGAATAGTAAATATAAGAATAGTAAACATATGACTAGTAAATATATGAATAGTAAATATATGAATAGTAAATATAAGAATAGTAAACATATGACTAGTAAATATATGAATAGTAAATATATGAATAGTAAACATATGACTAGTAAATATATGAATAGTAAATATATGAATAGTAAACATATGACTAGTAAATATATGAATAGTAAATATATGAATAGTAAACATATGACTAGTAAATATATGAATAGTAAATATATGAATAGTAAACATATGACTAGTAAATATATGAATAGTAAATATATGAATAGTAAACATATGACTAGTAAATATATGAATAGTAAATATATGACTAGTAAATATATGAATAGTAAATACATGGCTAGTAAACACATGACTAGTAAACATATGTCTAGTAAATATATGAATAGTAAATACATGGCTAATAAACATATGACTAGTAAATATATGAATAGTAAATACATGGCTTTATATGACTAGTAAATATATGACTAGTAAACATGTGACTAGTAAATACATGACTAGTAAACATATGACTAGTAAATATATGAATAGTAAATACATGGCTAATAAACATATGACTAGTAAATATATGAATAGTAAATACATGGCTTTATATGACTAGTAAATATATGACTAGTAAATATGTGACTAGTAAATACATGACTAGTAAACATATGTCTAGTAAATATATGAATAGTAAATACATGGCTAGTAAACACACGACCAGTAAATACATGACTAGTAAACATATGTCTAGTAAATATATGAATAGTAAATACATGGCTAATAAACATATGACTAGTAAATATATGAATAGTAAATACATGGCTTTATATGACTAGTAAATATATGACTAGTAAACATGTGACTAGTAAACACATGACTAGTAAACATATGTCTAGTAAATATATGAATAGTAAATACATGGCTAGTAAACGCATGACCAGTAAATATATGAATAGTAAATACATGGCTAGTAAACACATGACCAGTAAATATATGAATAGTAAATATATGAATAGTAAATACATGGCTTTATATGACTAGTAAATATATGACTAGTAAACATGTGACTAGTAAATACATGACTAGTAAACATATGTCTAGTAAATATATGACTAGTAAATACATGGCTAGTAAACACACGACCAGTAAATATATGACTAGTAAACATCATATTAGTAGTAAATATCAGTATGCGTTACTGAGTGGTACTCATTAAAACCAAGTAAATGAGTCAGATGTATCCATTTAGAAACACAGGACTGGTTCTGTTGTTGTCGTCTGACTAGTAAACTTTATAGCCACCACAGTAAACTGATTTCTACTGGACTTTCTATACACCACCTTCCCATTTGAACCAGTCTGGTCTGGTCTGGGTTGATGTGTTGTTGTTATTGTGAACACTAGAGGGCAGCACTCAGATAGCCAACTCCAATCTATTACCCACAATGCAAGGCTCGCTGCGTCTGCTCTGTTACTCTGAGAACTCTTGTCTTATCCAGGGAGCGAGTTAATGATCAGAACAGTCTTCCTCTTTTTCTACCTATTTTCCTTTTCCGTGCCAAGCTGTTAAATGGATGCAGACTTCCTCCTTCCGCCTTCATTCACAGAGCGACTGAATGGACTGCAACTGAATTTTTACTCTTGAGAACTTGCTGTTTAGTAATTGAAAGATGATTCATTTATTTTACAATCTAGGTCTTATTTTCATAACCCTCCCTCCCCCCCTATCAAACCTATCAATTATGATGTTGTTTCCCTCCCCGGCTTCATT